>NC_083601.1:43361623-43661801 GCF_029168945.1 Cannabis sativa
CAAAATTCTGATAAATGATTTATACTTACTGTGGTTCATCATTCATCCACATCTAATTTACATACACTTCATAATTCCTTATATATATTAGTCCCTCTCTGGGGAATAAAACAAAGTAAAGAGATAAGCGGGAAGAGAAAAATAGGTTATTATGACACAACGACCCTCTTTAGATGCCTTACCCATATCTTTTCCTGACTGTATGCCGAGTCTGTACTTCTGAAATATAAGAATAAACATTACATATCAATAATAAGTCTATAAGAATTTTGCTTTTGGCCAACAAACAGTCCACTTTATTTGTCATAGTAATAGCTAAAAATGAAAACAAACCTGGAGGTGACTCTTCAAATGGAAAAGAGTCAGTCCCTTCACATTCATTGTCCGCATTATGGCCTTTGGTGTGGCTTCTGCAGTTATCAGTCATGACCATTTTAGGGCACTATAATAATAAAATATGATAATCCAGCAGTTATCAGCTACTAAGATATAAGTTAAGATGTGCTAATGAACAAACAACTGAGTGGCCAAAGCTTGATATATGAGGTCCATCAAACTTGTATAAGTTACAAAATATGTTAACATACTTAATAAAGTGCAAAAATTAGCAAGCCTTTATACAAAATGGCTGAGAATATAGTTTGTTAAGATTCTTTCTTAATGATCTTGAAACATAGATTGAGGAAATTAAAAGGTTGGGATCCAGGGGATACATATACTCAAACAATCAGCTTATTTATCCAGTACAGAAGATCATCAAATGAAGCCAAGAAAGACATAAACATCTTCTATCTAAAGACTGAATAAATTCTATGATTGGTCTGGCAAGTGGAATTGAAAGTATGTCTGAAAGATAAAAGATTGAAGAAACCTAAGAACACAAGCTTCAATTGGAAAATACAGGCCCAATGACCTTAAAATCCTGAGTGGCTTCAGGACGACAAAGCCTGTCCTGTCCTCACAACTCATAACCGTTACAGATACTAAATCACTAAGACAAGAATGGCCCCATCAGAAAAGGCATCATTGACTAAAGTGATCAACACAATTATCCTTCAAGATTAGCAACTAGTAATCAATTTGCCCTTCTAGAAATCTCTTTCTTCATTATGACAAGAGTTTACTAAAGCTATATTTACTAGTTCATTTTACTTATTTAAGGCAACAACTGGCGAATCTTCCACATAATTATATAAAAATTAAAAATTTCTTTACATTGCCTTTTAGAACATTCTCCGTATACGATTCTGATCCTAATAACATGACCTAAGAGTCCTAAGTTCAAAAGAATATCAAATCTAGCTACCCAAAACCTAAAAACACACATTTGGGGACTCTGAACTATGAACAAATTGAATAAAGCAAAATAGATATAGAAAGAGAGAGGACTAACTACTAGCGCCGCCGAGCTGAGTAACGGCGTCGACAAATCGTTCATGAAGGTCAGCAGTCCAACGAAGACGTGGCTTGGGATCGGAAGTCAAGACGAGACATGGGTCTCCCCTCAGATTCTGATTAAGTCCATGGTTTGAACCAATCCCTTGGATTTGAATATCATCCTGGCCCATTATCCCTTCATGGGTCTGAATCAATCTGGGGAACATTTGACTTTTTTCCTTCGGAATCTAAAGCCCCAACGACACCAATCAATGGAAGACACCCACTTTCGCCTGAACCGAAAATATGGATATGAATGAATTATTGATGAAGATACAACAATTTTGGTCCCTCGCTATAATATAATATATCCAAGGAAAAATAAACAGAGAAGTCGAAATTCATTAATGGTAAGAAAAGAGAGAAAAGGGAAAAAGTAATAGAGTAATGTGGTAGAGAGGAGTAGGGTAAGGGGGGTCTGACAGGAGTAGACGTGTTTCTCCAAATTTTGTCAGTTAATGTGGTCTGTCGTCTTCTTCGCTGTACTGTTTTTCACTTGTCCTCTCTCTCTCTCTCTCTCTCTCTCTCGCTTTTTCTTCTTTCTTCTTCTCTCTTATGAAATAACAACGTAGGAGTTCTACATTCAAACAAGTAATTATGAGTTTGGTTAGCTTAGATATTATCATATTAATGTCAGTTACACATTAATGTCAGCTTAGATATTAAAACCACTATTTTTTTTTTGAGTAATAATATTTGAATTAATAAATTAAACATAAAGTTGACACACATACATTTATGTGTGAACGGTTTAGTATATTTTTAAATGGAATTTTGATTTTATATTCTTAAAAAATTAAAAAATTTTATTATTAAACCAAAAACCTAAACCCTAAAAAAACTATATATTTTTTTTTTTTCAAAACTTAAAAAATAACCCCCTCACAATTCTCTCTCTCTGCATCATCTCTTCCTCTATCTCACATCCCAACCGCCCACCCTCACCACCACCTTCGACCTCCATCCTCCGACCTCCGACCCTCACCGCCGACCACCCGCACCAACACCCCGACCCAACCCCACTCTCTCGGACCGCCCAAAAATCGCACCCCAAAAGCCCACTTCCTCTCTTTGAAATCGCAGAAAAAAAAAAAAAAAAAAATTGGTCCCAAGTCCGATGGCTCCGACCATGGGTCCGATGGGGTCCGACCACGGACCCATGGTCCGACCATCTGGACTGGGAGCAATTTCTCTCTCTCGAAAACGCAAAAAAAAAAAAAAAAAAAATTGGTCCATCCAGGTCCGATGGCTCCACCATGGGTCCGATTGCCTGACTTACCTGACCCGGGACCAATTTTTTTTTCTTCGATTTCAGAGAGAGGAAGTGGGCTTTCGTGGTGCGACTTTTGGGCAGTCTGAGAGAGTGGGGCTGGGTCGGGGTGTTGGTGCGGGTGGTCGGCGGTGAGGGTCGGAGGTCGGAGGATGGAGGTCGGAGGTGGTGGTGAGGATGGGCGGTTGGGATGTGAGATAGAGAGAGAGATGATGCAGAGAGAAAGAATTGTGAGGGGGTATTTTTGGGGTTTTGAAAAAAAAAAGGTATAATTTTTTTAGGGTTTAACTTTTTGGTTTAATAATAAATTTTTTTAATTTTTTAAGTATATAAAATCAAATTTCCCTTTTTAAATTCAATAATTAAATAATACAATTGAAATTTCAACAAACAAGAGTACCAACATAACAAAAACATTTTAAAACTACATATGTAAGTCTAATATCTATGTGTAAGTTATTTTGAATAGGTATTATTTCACAAAATCATAAAAATTATAAAAATACCATTGTACGGGATATTTTTACTATTTTTATGATTTTATTTACAGAAAATACAATATTTTGATGTATTTTTATGTTGTAATCTTGTTAATTTATTGTTGATATTTTTGTTATTTGTATGTTAATTTTTGTTGTTATTTTGATATTGTTTGAATGTTATTTCCTTGTAATTTTTATGTAGCATTCTTATTGTTCGTAAAATATTAAAAAAAATTCTTTGAACGTAAAAATATAATTTTTTTACAAAAATTAGTGTTTTATATAAAGGAAATTTACATGGTATACTAACTTTTGCTATTTTGTTACAAAAATACTGTCAGCCGGTATTTTTTACTTTTTTTACTGTGTTTTTTATAAGTTTCATACTGCAGTATACTGTATTAAGTTTTCACTGGTGTTCTACTGTTGTTTTGAGTTGTTCTGCTTTGTATTTTACTGGTGTTTTATAAAAACACAGTATTTTTGAAAAGATTTCCGTGTGACAGTAGTTTTGTAAAAATTAACCCAAATTCCAGTATTTTTGTAAGTTTCCCTTTATATAATTATCTATTTTTTTTATGTAGTGATTAAAATTACTCACGAATTTACGATACAGACATCCGCAAACAGCACAGGAACTTCCTTGAACATGGATAGCTCATCGTTTAACTAGAGGGTGCTTTGTCAAACCATGAACTGCTAAAGCCAGCGAGCAACATAAAATAAAATTACCCCCGAAAATTTTGACAATAAAGTTATAACTTCCTCAAAAAACACACCCAAAGAGTTAGAGCTTTAACTTGTATTAGTAAATACTACACGTCAACTCATTAACATATCAAGAATGGTCCCCAAAATATCTACAAAACAAAATAAGATAAAAAATGAATTAATCCCATGTGATGATATTAAAACCTAATAAAAGAAATTCTCAATAGTTAGAAGATAACAACTCTCAAACAAATAATATTTAAAATAAATTTATCGGTAAAAAATCTCTGTAACAGTTGGTCTTCCTTAAAATTGACTTTCAGATTAATAATACATAAAACTCTATTACAACATAATTTAATAAAAAAAATAGCTAATGCAAATAAAGATGGTAAAACAATCCATATTATCATGTCAAGACTTGAAACACTTATCTCTCAAATCTGAAAACTCGTTTGTAGAAGGCATGAGTACAAAATAAAATATTTATCGTATCCATTGACCATATCACAAATCTACTTTAAACAATTAGGGGCAAGCCATAAAAAATGGCACAAAAACTATAAAAAATACGGAAACCATAAAAAATAATGCAAAAAACTGGTCATCAAACATAAAAATATACAAAATAATAGAGTAAGACTTAAAGCTCAAAATAACTAATATCATGAAAAAAAATCTAATGTATGCAAAATATTAAATGAAAATAAAGACATCCTTCAACAAATCTCCAATATTAAAAGTCATAATTTGATGTTCCAAAAATAATTGAATACACAACTATAATAAGAAAAAAAAAATAATAAAAATATTTAAATATTTTGAATAATAAATATAAATAAAAGTAAATATAAAGCTATGGATACAAATAAAATAACACATAAATTTAAGAATGACCATATAATAGGAAGTGTGTTTTTTTTTAAAAAAAAAATTATTGCAATTCAAATATAAACTTACTACCTATATTTCTCTTATCTTTTATGTTATATCAAATATAGCTACTTAAATTTATTGGGCATGTTTTAAAAATATCTTTCTATTATTGTTTCCTTTTTAAATTATAAATTAAAAAAAAAGTGTTTATGTTTCTTAAAGAACTATTGAAGTTACTAAAAAAATATCATTCTATTATTTCTTTAGGAAAAAAAATGTATAATATTTTTAAAAAAAATAAAAATTATTATAAAATTAAAAGTATTATAATTAAATTAAAATTATAATTAACAACAAATTTTAAATATTATTATATTTTTTTTTCATAAATAATCCTTAAATTAAATATTTTTTAATAAAAAGTAATATTATTTATTGAATAAGATTAAAAAAAACCTCATTATACAACTAAAGTCTAAAAATATACTCAATTAAAAAAACAAAAGTAAATAAGTATACATGAACAATTAATCTAACTAACATTATACTTATATAATATACTATTATATCCAAGTAATTTAATTAATCTTAATTACATAAATCTAGCATATATATGTCTTTTGATAAATTTAAAATATTTAAATTTTTTGTATTTTTGTCATAATGTAGTACAATTTAAACAACTTTTTTAATATTCAAAATTGCATATCCCATTCAACAGTTTTTCCAGTATAAACGAGGATCACCATTATTATTTTTAATATAATTAGCTTTAGCAAAAATTTATAAAAAAATATAGCTTATTTTCGAGAAAAGAAAAACAAAAATATTTTATAAAAAGAAAAAAATATAGAAAAATAATTTAGGGTAACTAATTACCTTATCTTAGTGTGATTTTATCAAAAATTACCTTATACGGTTTTCCCATAAAATATTTCATTTTTTTTTTTTGAATTTTTTATATTTTTAATCTATAGCTTTTTGATATACCTTATAGTTTTTTTAACCTTATACATATTGTATAAAAACCATAAAATGTGTAAAAAAAAAAAAAAACTACAGTGCCTTTATTACGAAAAAATTGTAGGCTCGAATTTTGGGTTTCACCCCATTTCCTAACTCCCATCCCACTACACTAACTTGGTAGCTTCACCATATATAATTCTTTTGCTGTTAACAAATAACAGAGAAAAAATATTTCATATTCATTATTACTATTATATTAGCATTAAAAGTGAAAGAATCCCTTAAAAAAAAAAAAGTGAAAGAAAACTATCTTGCTACGTTATTGATATAAAATATATTCCTGTTTGTGTTTATATTATTATCTTGACATTTTTCTCAGTTATCTGATTTGAAGATGGATAGTTAAATTTTAAAAAGGACGTCTTTAATTTTATATGCAATCACTTCCCATTGGGAGTAGCTACTTTTTTTTATTTTAGAAATACCAAATTAACAATAAAATTATTTGATAAATGATATCTTCTCCACTTGTAAATTAGTTCCATAAAATTAATTGGGGATTCTATATTAAACAAATATGTTTATAATATCCCTATTGAAAAGCTTTTCAAGCAACAGCCATGTAAAAAGTAAAATGTTTTTCAATGAAAATGTACAAATCCATACCAAAGAGAATAATAATTTGCTTCAAATATATGGCAATATGCACGCATATAAGTAATTGTAAAGATTACTTCAAAACCTATATCCACCATGCAAATGCTTAGCCCATCTTCTTGCCATATAAGGATCATGGTAATCCCAACTCTCTACACTACTTGGTCTCCCACCACCAATAGCATCCTTCCTCCCTCCTCCGCCGCTACCACCGCCCGCTACCTCCTCCGCCTCCTCGGCCAAGCCAGATTCCTCTGCATCACTCTTACTATCTCCAACACTCACCAAAGTTTCCCCTGTTATGAACCGTTCATCAACTTCTCCCACGTCTTCACTGTAACTATACTCAACACAAGCATGTCCACTCTCGCCTAAGTCTAACAAAACTCTCCTCTCTTCATCTCCTCTTAGCTCCCCAATTCGTACAACCATCCCATTTGCTGACTCATTCCCTGTTCTAACTCTCAACTGAATCTCTCTTATTACTCCCCCGAGTAGTCCCGCTAAAAACTCTTCGAACCCATGCATGATGTACCCGCTCGATGTTCCATACCCGAACCCCACGTGAAAACGATGAACGGGGATTGGAACTTCCATGTTCATCATCGAAGCATGGTAAGATTGTGTTGGACTATCAGATAGGTGTAGTATTCCTGATTCAGGGTTCTTGTGTGCTCGATCTTGAAGAATCTTAATCCCTTTCTTGAGTCCTTCGACTGGATCAGCTTGGCCCATGTAGAAAAGGCGATCAATGACTTGTAAAGCTGCTCTTCTACCACAAGATGTCATGCGTCTGAGGGGAAAGACTCGAGCTGCAGCTGATGAGTATGTAACAATGGCCAAACGATCTGTTGGTCTAAGAGAGAACACCAATAAGGCCATGCATTGCTTGAGGAGTCTAAGGTGTGGCCCGTTGGGGCTGGCCACCAAGACCAAGTCTGTGGCTCGTTGGTTAGCAAGTTTCACAGACAGATAGGCTCTGTTTGTTTGTAGAAATGAGGAGGAAGAAGAGCAAGTTGAGGATTGTAAATGGCGACTGAGAGGCATTGCCAAGGGCGGTTGGTAGTTCGTTGGTGAGGTCGTCGGGATTGGGACTAGAGAGAGTTGAAGACGTGGGCAGTTAGACATTTCCTCAGGCTCAATTGGGTCATCATCATCATAGCGAGCAGAGCGGATGAATGAGCGGCGGTGGATGCGAAATGTGGCAATGGAGTCATCAAGGATTCGAAGAATGGGGTCGGTGTGGTTGATAGAGGCACAAGGAGCATTGAGATTGCGGGGGAGCTGTGTCCAGTGGGCACGGCAAATGGGGCAGGTGACACTGCCATGGCGGACATTGGAAGAAATGCAGGCAAAGTGAAAGGCGTGGGAGCATTGTGCTGTAAAAATTGCTTGGCTTGGGCTGTTGCTTCCTTTGCTGTTGTAGTTTAGAGGGTCTAGACATATTGCACACAAGTTCTGTGATATACAATCAACACAAGAAAAAGATAAGCACACAGTAAATACATAATAACTACACTAATAATTAGAATTCTTAACAACTAGTCAAACTTGCACACACACACAAAACATGAAGGTAGGACAAAAGCTTCAATTCAAACTAGCTTGCTCGATTACTTTATCAACTTTAAATAAAGAAAAGCTAATCTTTTTTCACTGTGGAATGAAGTGATCGAACATGGTCGGGTTCAATTATCAAGTACGTCCCTAAATAATTGGCTTTTGGTCATATATAAAGTAAGAGTGAAAAAATATAAATGTTTTGAAACAAGTTGATTAACTTTCAACAAACACTTGGCAATCATATTGGTTTGAGTTTTGACATGACAAAAAAACTAAACTTCAGTTGGAGTTTCAAATATCAATCATGAATGTACCAAGATCTTTGAAAAGAATCCACAGCAAACTCTACCAAACAAATATTAGTGGCATGAATGAATAACCAATTGTGCTTTGAAAACCATCATAATAATCCAATTGAAACTGTTTGTCTAAAAATTAAAAAAGGAAAGGAGGGAATGCCATGGTGGTGGTGGTGGTAAAAGATTGAATAACATGGTCATAGTAATCACTATAATTAGTGTCACTGGCAGGTGGGAAAAAGCTTTTCTTTTTAAGAGTGGGCTCTGCTGTCTAAGGTTGGATAGCAGTGGTTTTTCTCAAACTTCAGACTAGTAGTGCACATGTGTCAGGAGCCTTCACATGCCACACAACTTTTGTTATTCTATTTCCCCACCTGTTATAATTACTTCTCACTTTAAAATTCAGACTCTGCGTTTGGATATCATTTTTATTTTTTCTTTTTGCAATTTAGATTTATTGTACATAAAAATAACAAGGGTGTTTCTGATTTAGAAAATGTGAAGCTTGAATTGACTGGAAAGTGCAGAAACACAAATATACATAAGACTTTAAGACTACTGCAGCTTTCAAATCATCAAGGAAAGAAATAAGAATGGAACTTCTGTGACTCAAAAAGAAAAAAAAAATAGTCAAAAATACGGCCGCCAAAGGCTATCTACTCAAAGAATGGGTTTTGTAAATAAAGAAGACATTTTTTACCTTTTTTTCACTTTTTTTTTTGTTCTTTTCTTATTTTAAAGTTTATTTTTTGTTAGGTATTCACGGGGATTTGGAATATTTTTTCATATCTTAAGAGGGGTTCAGCTCAAACGAATAAGAATGACTTGAAGGGGTGTATTGTACCTTAGCAGGAGGCAAATTTGGGTTGATATTTGAAGACACAAATTC
This sequence comes from Cannabis sativa, assembly GCF_029168945.1. Classification (NCBI taxonomy): domain Eukaryota; kingdom Viridiplantae; phylum Streptophyta; class Magnoliopsida; order Rosales; family Cannabaceae; genus Cannabis; species Cannabis sativa. The sequence continues at coordinate 43,370,774 of NC_083601.1, forward strand.
CTCTGTAATATATTCATCTTCTTCTATAGATATATTCTTTGATTTTGAAGGAGACACAACGGAAGAACCTGAGATCTGTTAAAACAAAAAATTTAAGGGAAATTAGCTGTTACCCTCTTTGGTTTAACCTTTTACTTAGCAATTTTACAATAAAAATGAGTCCTTTTTGTCTGATTATGAAAACAAAAACCAAACCCAACAACCCATATGTAAATAACAGAGAAAAGTTAGCTTCAAGGAACAAAGACAATTGAGGTGGATAAACTCAATTAGTCATTTCGGTGGTTTTCTTTCTTGGTTATAGAAAATAATAATAAGAAAAACAAATATCACACAATGGGGGCTATTCAACTAGACTAAACAAAATCAGATTAAGAAAGAAAAGTTTGGTGAAAAACTGAAAGAAGAAAAGGGGTTGTGAAGAAGAAACTAACAGATTCAGAGTTGGTATTGTCAAAGGCAATGGGATCTACAAGAGCTTTCCTTCTAGAGAATGAACCACAAGCACTAGCAGCTGCAACTGCTATATTCCTTGCTGCTTTTCTAAGCCTTGAAGAAGCTCCTCTTCCTCCCCCCATCTTTGTTTTCCTTCCTTTCTTCTCTTTCGTACTTATTCTTCTTCTTCAAATTCTCTGCAACTTCGATATTAATAATGGTAATGGACTAAAAGATTGCTGAGAAAGAGAGAACACGCCAGAGCTCTCTCTCTCTCTGGAAAACTCTGCAAATATGTCTCACTGTTATTATTGTTGTTGTTGTTGATACTGCCGTTATATGTTTTCTTTTTCTCCAAATAAATACTGTGTTCACTTGGTCCTCCACACGAACCCACAAGCCATAATATATATATTTATATATATAAGGCTCCTTCCCCAACACATATGTATATGCCACTTTATCAAAATTTTATTCTTTTTCTTTTATTTTTTGATTTGAAAGCTCAAAACTTGCAAGAACCTACTTTTACCATTTTCTTTAATTTACTTTACTTACCAGTTACCACTTTTTTTTTTCTTCAGACCATTTACCTTTTCCTTTTTCATTTTCCATTATAAATATTTGTCCCCATTAAGATTATTTTTTGTTCTCTTCTCTGTTATACTGCTAGTATTAATTATTTTAATTAATTACTGGCTGCCATAGCATACCTAGTATCTATTAAACAAAGCATCTATATAGATTTAATAATTTGTTTTCTGATTTACTCAATGTGGCCTTCTCCTACTACAACTTTGTTGACCTCTTCTTTTTCTTTCTTGTTATACCAACTACTAATTCCCAGTAGTATATAATGTTCTTTTTAGAGACTTAAACCAATTTTATTTTATTTTATTTTATTTTTTTTCAGAGAAGGAGAAGATACTATTCTGACACATGTCAGTCACATTCCATTAGAAAATAATCAGAAGATTATTGAATCAACCAACCAATGTCATTAAATATACACTTGTTAGATGATAGTTAGTGGGGTTCACATGATTAGCAATAAAATAACAAAGGGTTAGGAAATTTAGATTTAGCAAAGATCTTTGGTAACCAAACACTTTAAAAGCAATAATAATAATAATAATAATAATAATACTGTAAAAAAAAAAAGTATATACAAGAAGAGAGAGAGACAGAGAAAGAAAAATATGGAAGGAGTATGCAATGGGTGGACCAGAGGAGCCAACAGTGGACCCCTCCTTCTTGCTAGATGTTTACAGTACAAGCAAGGTCCCTCTCCTCTGCCATCTTTGTTCCATTATTTCTAAGCTTTTCAATTACTGTTTGCTTGTATGTATGAGGCTGCAATTTAATGTTGATTTTTATTATATCAAAATAATAGATATTAGAAAAATAAGGGTTTTTTTTTTTCACTTGGTTTGGACAGCTCTACCATTTTTTTTTCTTTGTCACTCTTTAAAAAAGGAATAGAATGGTATTTAATGCTTTTGGTACTTTTAGAGTTTTTTGTTGGCCCAGTAGCTTTGCTTGCCAGTATGATTGTATTGGATTATAGTTGGCATTGATAATACACTACTGCCCTGCCCTTTAATTTCATACTAAAATACAACAATAAAATTGGTCATAAAGTATAGATATTGAACTCAACACACCACAACATTAAAAAGTGGAAGTATGTATTATGAATCATGTTAACAAAAATTGGGTCTTGTACTTACTATAAAAAAAGTGAAGGAGATGAAAATATATCCACAAAAAAATAAATGGAAAAGAAAAGGACCGTTAGATTTGAATTTCAAAAGTTTCACAACCTATAATTGGGTGAGTGAGTTCTTTTGTCTTTTATAGCTTGGTCTTTTATATAAGAGAAGGCTGATAAAGCAAACTAAGGCTTCATCACCAACTAGATAGGGTTGGCGCCAAAAAATCTCTATAATGCCTCATTTTTTATGCCAAAACCATCAAACTAATAAGGTTTCATTTTAAGTTCATCTCTTTGTTCTTACAGCTACAGTGCAAGTAGAGAAATAATAGTCACCTGTGAAGGGTTCAATGCATTTGAAGAAATAAATCATAATATATGTCACTAAATTAAAATGGGTTCTTATCATCTTACTAATTACATAGTTGTTAAGCTAGTTTGTTATGATGTTGATAGGGTACAATTACAAAATTAACATATTGGTGAGTGATTAATTATATCCACATGATTAAGCTTACCTACCTACCATTGAAAATAAAATATTGGGAAGTCTTACTTAATATTAATCTTGGTATAACAAATGACTTGTTGAGCACAAAAACAAACACACAAACGTAATGGTTATGGATATCATTGTCCTATGTCCATCATTCTCAGTATTGTTGTCTAGGGATGTTTTGTAATATTGGTAAGCAAATGTATTATTAAATGTTGGTAGATTAAGCAAAGTTCCAAACTAAACCCGTGAGGAGATTCCTCCCTATATTGGTGAATGTGTTGGAAAAACAAGCAAAGCATTAATGATTTCTGAGGTAGTCTTTGCAGGCCAAATGTCATTACTAAATATTTTGAAAATGATAAAAAAAAAAAAAAGTTCAAATGTGTTGTGTATACTATTTTGTGAGATGTAATTAAAATCTAGAAAATGACTGAAGGTATTAAAGGGTAAAGGGTATTATTTAACTGGGGAATCTCTCTTTTGTGACTGACATTTTGGAAAAGGTCTCAAATAATGCCTATTATTTCTTTCTTCACATGGAAAGAAGTGAAAAGCTCAAAGATTGCTAGTGTCCTCTCTCTACAGTGTTTGGTAGTCTACAAAGTGGAAATATATTATTGATTAATGTTTACCCAAAATTGGGTATTTGTTTCTTTGGGCATTTGACTTGGTCAATTTCTGTTAAAAGAAGTTCCCATCTTTTTAGTCAGTTCGATTAAAGATTCCCGTTTTCCATTGATTTGTTTGTTTTTGGCGTTTATATTATGAGATGACCACTTCAGTACATTTGATCATAGATTAATTTAATTTGTTCAGTTTTTGAGGCACAACTCGACTCAACTTTCAATTAATAAGGATCACATCATCATAGTTTTAGATCGTAAAAGGTTCTGTGGTCACAATTAGAGTTTCTTGGGTTTTGCATAAATATCCTCTTTGTTTCAAACCGATTTCCCTCAAAATCATCTAAACACCTTTCCATTCAAAAGGGCTAGTCGTCTGAAGATGTTTTTGAAGGAAATACTTCACTAAATTATAATAATATCTCTTATATTGGGATATTATTAAAAATAAATATATAAATTATTTTTAAAAATTACTTTTAATATTTTTTTTTAAAAACAATTTCACATTATTTATATTAATTTTAATACTTATTTTATTTTATTTTCATGTCTTTTTTTCTAAACCATATATATTTTTAATTTTTTTTCTAAGAAAATATCATGTATAAACCCGTTTATGGGAAAATTACTATGTGTATTGTATTTTTCATTTTGTTTCATTTTGAGATTATATTATTTTTATTTATAAAAGTATAAATAAAAAAACCTATTTTTTATTTCAATTTTTTTGTCAGTATATTTTTTTAAGAATATAAATAGGAAGAATAAAAATTAAAAACACTTAATATAATTAAAATATAAATTTTATGTAAATTAAAAATTATTAAAATAGGACTATATATAAAAAATTTCTTAATTTTTTTAAATGAAACTAAATAGCTATTTTTAAATATTTTATTTTATTTTTAATATAAGATCCCCCAGTGACCCCACCACTCAAATATTGATTTTTAAATTCAAAAAAAAAAAAGAAAAACTTATCTGTTTCGGACACTGTAATGGGGTTATACCTTTGAATTCGTAATGGCATATATTTGCCTATAATTCCATTGTGAAGTTTTGCTTCCGGCCAATGGTGTACTAAATAATATTATTTTGGTAACTATAGAATAAAGTAAGAGAAAATTACGCTCACATACGTAATTCTCATTTTATTTATACAAATAACTTCAGGTATTTTAATCATGAAAATATCACATTGGTGTACCGTAACGAAGGAGAAGTGGATTCTCTCTCACGCTCGTACATCTATGCATCAGTGAAGTTTTTTTTTTTTTTTTTTTCAATTCTATTTTTTGACACGTTTACTTATTTGTTTATTGTATTTTTTCCTATCCAATTTTATGTTAGTTCTACAATGTCTTTTTTTTTAAAAAAAAAGATTTCTCTCTCTCCTTTGGTGCCTTTCTCACTCTTCTTCTTATTATTATGATTAACTTATTATAATATATAATAGATTTTTAATATTAAAATGAATGGATATCACTCCTCTCTCTTACTTTTTTCTCACAAGTTTAAAAATATTGTCAAGTCACACAAATAATAGTTTAAAATTAAAAATTATACCGCAATCTATTTTTCAAAGTGATTATTTTAATATGACGAAAGGATATATTTTTTGCCAAAAAAAAAATAACGAAATTAAAAATAACACTAAAGTATCTTAAATAACAAAATTATTATATTTAGCTAACATAATTCAACTTAAAAATCTAAAAAATAAAATTATAATTTTAAAGATAAATATTAACTATGAAATAAATAACTAAATATATTTAAGATAAAATTATCTTGAAAAAATATAAATAATAAAATAAATATTTTAATAGAAATTTACACCAAATGGCTTTAATTTGATTTTATTTGCGGTTTTGGCCCCATTTCTATTAAGGAATAATTACACCAAAATACATTTACTGTATTTTATTTATAGATATATGACTATTTATTTAATTTAAGTATATGTCCAATATCATTTCCCTTAATTTAGTATGCGGTATACATTCAAATTGTAATATGTTTTATTTTCTTTTTCTTCGCGTGTCAGAATTTTTTTTTCCTTTAAATAAACAATTATGAGCATGAAATGTACACAACAATTCAAATCTATATTTTTAATATATATAATGTCAGATTTTTTTTTTTTTTGTTTTTTTATGTCTCTCTCCATCTATTTTATATATTTGTTTCTCTTTTTTCTTTTTTTAAAAAAAAGTTTAAAAAGTTATTTTAGTTACACCAATAATTATTTGAACTCAAAAATTATATTACTGCAATCTACTTTTTAAGGGGATCATTCTAACATATGAGAAGCATATGTTTTTTTACGATTGTCGAAAAAAATAATTACAATCAGAAATAACCTTTTAGTTTCTTTACTAGAAAATCAAATTTTCAAATACCAACTAATTTCTAAAATGACATATAAGATACTAAATTTTTAATCTTGAACTCTTCTATGTTGTATAGGTTGTATTGGTGTTACTTATTTAGAAAACTTTTAAATATGAAATATTATAATATTTATTGTTATATCCCATAAAATTAGATGGTATACTTGTTTTGTTTAAATATAATATTTAGTTACTTCTTTGTTAATAATTTATAAAAGAAAGGGAAGTGTTACTTTTATCTTGTTCATATTTTTTTATATCAGAAAAAATATATGTGTTTCTCATAATTTAAAATATGGTTTAAAATTGTTAAAAGTAACCTCAAAGTATCTTAAATAATAAAATAACACATAATATAGCCTAAAAATTAATAAATAAAATTTAGTTTTAAAGTTATCTGATTAAAAAATGTAACTAAATGTATATGAGAAAAAAATTATTATCTTGAAACAATTTTTTTTAAATAAATAGTAACTAATTGATATATTATTTATATCAAAAGCAACCAAAAAGTTACTCTTTTTAAAACTTGCAAAACACTGAAATTTCTGGAAATGAGAATTTTCAAGTTTTTTCTATTTTCGGTAATAATTTTAAATTTCGGTATTTATGCTGACGTGGCAATCGGTATTTGTGCAAATAAATTTGTTGAAGGTATTTTTATAAATATATAAAATCAATTTTAGGTATAATATTAAAAAAACCCCATAAAGTAATGTAGTTATATATATAAAAAAATGATATTTAATTGGATAAATTTAGCAATAAGGTGTAATTATTATTTTTAGAAGTGTAAATATAATCTCCTAAAAAAATTTAGGGTTGCATTTCTCTGCAGTCTTCTCTCTATATGTATATATATTATATTATTAGGGTTGCTCAAAATCTCAAAACCATGGATGACAAAGAAAAAGAAAAATTAGAAGCCATGTTTTACAGAAAGAAAAAGAACAACAAAAAGAAGAAGAAGAAAAAAGATCGTGGTATTAGAGGTTATTAGTCCATCAAGTTTTTTTTAGATGGTCATATATATAATATATATTTTTTTGATGTGCGTATATATATATATATTGTAATGCTAAGAGTTTTGTTTGGAAATTAGAATATAGAAGCAACATGTATTACACACCCAAAATGAGTTAAAATACCCCATGAATATATATTAGATTAGGTATTTAAGAATCTGTACATAAATTTTAATAAATTTGAAAGAAATTATATTAAGGGTACTGGATATATGTATATATGTAACTGCATTTTACTTTTTATTTTCTTTTTTTCTTTGCAGAAGTTGTTTGTCCATATCTACCAGAAGAAATAGTAGTGAAAATCCTATTTATGTTGCCCCATGAGTGTGTGGTAACATTTAAGCTTGTGTGTAAGTTATGGTGCAATATTATTAAAATTAAATAAGTCATTCCTAATCGATCACTTTTATCTTCACTCCAAATTCTAGTATTAATACATGTTTCCTTTTCTTCCGCCAAAAATATCTTTATCCAGAATTTATTTCACTTGACACTATCTCTTATAATTATATATCATGATGATGATAACAACCACCTCATTCCTTCTGTTGACCAATCTCGATACATACCATGGTGCAAGAGTCCTTCATTGTAATGGCATCATCACCTTCCATGATACTAAAGTTGTCTTTATCAATCCAACACTAAAACAATAATCCAAAATTTTATACACCAAACCTTTACCCAACTTCGAATCTATTTTACATGGATTTGGGCACGATGAAAGATCAAAATTTTACAAGTATGTCAAGATCTTTAAATCCAAACCTAAATGTTTCTAGTCCAATAACATTCAGAGTAGTAGCAGTGGTTGTGGGGTTAGTAGACAATGGAGGGAGATCAAATATATGATAAAGCTACATCCAGACATTAGTTTTGACTATCATGATGTAGTGTATATGAAATCAGTTTGTTATTGGCTCTATAAAGGGGTCAACAAGTTTCGAATTCTTTCATTCGATATGAGTGATGAGAAATTTGGTATTATACAATTACCATTTGACACCAAATCTTCGGATACTGCTAGAAAGAGGAATTAGTTATGTTGGTTATACTGGATTATCACGGAGACTCTTTTTTTGCAGCAAATTATTACAGAGACTTTAACCAAACAAGAATGGTTGAAATGTGGATTATGGTAGTAGAAAATGATAATACTTATCATTGGAATAAGCATCTAACCATTTCTCTCACTGTTGATATAATTCAATGTTTGGGTTTTTGGAATCATGATGAAGAGCTCTTGATGATGGCATATAAGGACATTCTTATGTCCTATAATATGAGAACGATGAAGATGAAGACACTGGAATTTTCTTCAAGTAATAAGGAGCACCTATACTGATATTTTTTAATTTTCTTTTTTACTTTAGAATAAAAGTTTTACCTGTGTAATTATTTTTTTTTTAATGTTATATTAAGCAATTCTATAATCTGCTTAAAATAACTTAGTTAAGAAAAAAAAAACAGCAACTAAGAACACAAAAGAGAATTTGATAATTTGATTAATAAAAATATATCTGGTATTATTCTTATTTTTCTAGTGATCCACAACGAGTAGTTCCCGTATGGACGAAGCAATATTGCAAAAAGCCAATTATGATGAAATATGAATTCTACTATCTCAGTCAAGTAGTTCTCTTACATGCCATCTCAATTGATGAAATTTCTATTTTTTAAATATAATAAGAAACCGACAAATATAATTAAAAAATAAAGGGCACCACAATTTTGGTGAGGGTTTGAAAACATATTGAGTTAAAAGCAATAAAAATATCTTACAAATTTTCATGTTCAACAAAATAAAAAAAAAAAAAAAAAACCATAGATGGTCTAATTCAATCTTTTTTATTATGAATTAATTCTTCAATCTTCAGGCAACCTTAAATTTATACTTAATGACTGTTATTGTTGCAGAGTGTAAAATCAGTGTGATTATTTTGAGCTGGCAAAGTAAATTTGGAGAAACTATATATTTTCTTTTTTTTTTTTTGCCTTTTCAGCTGTTTGATCTCATGAGTGTGTCATATCCAGTAAAAGGCCACTGTAAAACTTTCTTATATCTAGAAACATGTTAACATCTACTACATGATAAGAATGCCAGAAAGATAATGTCATGCAAGGGAATCATTTTCGTACTCCTTAAAAGTATATATGAGATATTTTACTGTTGCCAATAAACTAAGACTAGAATTTTTACTGACCATAGTATGATAATGATATGAATCATAAAACGAGAAGATTGATACTCAACTGTATAATTTTTCATTCGTTCCCTGAAACTGTCTGAGAGGATTAATTATGGTTAAAAGAGTAGAAAGGACAAACACATAATCAACAAACTATAGTCAGATAATCAATTTAGTAATAAAATGTTACAACATGCATTTTTGCAGCAATCTTAAGTTTTCCTCGACGTAGATTTAAGATCTATTATGATATGAAAAGTTAAACAAAAAAAATATCTTTATAACAATTTCTTTTGCATAGGCGGGCTAGGCCTTTGCCAAGGGGCCACCTAGTCCAGGGCCCAAAAAAAATTCTCCTTTTAAAATTATACAATTTTTTTTGTTGATTTTTTAAAAATACCATTTTTTTTCCTAAATAAAGGCCCCAAAATAATTTTTTTTCTCTACAGCCCACTAAATATCAAGGCCGGGCCTCCTTGTTCTTCTCGCTTCAGATCATGCAATTCCGATTCAGCTCCTTCCAATGGTTTTGTTGGCTTGTGTATAATAAAAATTTAAAGAAAGTAATAGATGAAACATGGAGAAAATGAAAGAGTCAATAACTAAAATCAAAATGTATAATGTAAAACAGAGAGATAGTACCGAGATTTCTACCTCCTCCTTCTTCTCCTCAACGACTTGTTCTTCTCGCTTCAGATCATGCAATTCCGATTAAGCTTCTTCAAATAGTTTTGTTGACTTGTGTATAATTAAAATTGAAGGAATATAATAGATGAAACATGGAGAAAATGAAAGAGTCGATAACTAAAATCAAAATGTATAATGTAAAACAGAGAGATAGTACCGAGATTTCTACCTCCTCCTTCTTCTCGTCAACAACTTGTTCTTAGGGCCGGCCCTTAGCATAGGCGGGCTAGCTTTGCCTAGGGCCCACCTAGTCCAGGGGCCCCAAAAAAAAATTCCCCTTTCAAAATTATACAATTTTTTTGCTGATTTTGAAAAATACTATTTTTTTCTAAATAAAGGCCCAAAAATAGATGAAAGGACAGTTGAGTTAATTAGATCGTGCAATTCTGATTTAGCTCCTTCTAATGGTTTTGTTGACTTGTGTATAATTAAAATCCAAGGAATATAATAGATGAAACATGGAGAAAATGAAAGAGTAGATAACTAAAATCAAAATGTATAATGTAAAACAGAGAGATAGTACCGAGATTTCTACCTCCTCCTTCTTCTCCTAACTGACTTGTTCTTAGGGATGGCCATGGGCATAGGCGGGCTAGGCCTGTGCCTAGGGCCGCCCTAGTCCAGGGGCCCAAAAAAGTTTTTCCCTTTTTTTAAAAAAATCAACCTTATTTCGATCCTGGAGGGTAGCAAAGACTCGTACAATCACTTCTATACCATTCTTAACTTCTTCCATAAGCACATAATGTGGAAATTTCTTCAACGCTGATTCCACCAAAAAATTCTGAATTGATAATAAGTAAACTTGATTTAACAGTTTTTTTTCTTTTCAATTATAACCAACAATTATTGTCTAAGTACTAATAGCTTACCTCATTAATCATTGAAAGGACTGTTGAGCTAATCAAATCATGCAATTCTGATTCAGCTCCTTCCAATGGTTTTGTTGACTTGTGTATAATTAAAATCCAAGGAATAAAATAGATGAAACATGGAGAAAATGAAAGAGTCGATAACTAAAATCAAAATGTAAAATGTAAAAGAGAGAGATAGTACCGAGATTTCAACCTCCTCCTTCTTCTCCTCAACGAGTTGTTCTCAGGGCTGGCCCTAGGCATAGGCGGCTAGGCCTGTGCCTAGGGCCCCCTAGTCCAGGGGCCAAATAAAAAATTCCCCTTTTAAAAAAAATCAACCATATTTGGATCCGGGAGGGTTGCGAAGACTCGTTCAATCACTTTTATAACATTCTAATCTTCTTTCATAAGCACAGAAGGTTTAAATTTCTTCATTATTGATTCCACCAAAACACCCTGAATAGTAAACTTGATTTAACAGTTTTTTTACTTTTCAATTATAACCAACAATTATTGTCTAAATACTAATAACTTAACTCATTAATCACTGAAAGGATAGTTGAGTTAATTAGATCATGCAATTCCCATTGAGCTCCTTCCAATGGTTTTGTTGACTTGTGTATAATTAAAATCCAAGGAATAAAATAGATGAAACATGGAGAAAATGAAAGAGTCGATAAGTAAAATCAAAATGTAAAATGTAAAAGAGAGAGATAGTACCGAGATTTCTACGTCCTCCTTCTTCTCCTCAACGACTTGTTCTCAAGGCTGGCCCTGGGCATAGGCGGGCTAGGCCTGTGCCTAGAGCCCCCTTAGTCCAGGCGCCCAAAAAACATTTTCCCTTTTAAAAAAAATCAACCTTATTTGGATCCTGGAGGGTTGCGAAGACTCGTTCAATCACTTCTATACCATTCTTAACTTCTTCCATAAGCACAGAAGGTTTAAATTTCTTCAACGCTGATTCCACAAAAAAACCCTAAATAGTAAACTTGATGTAATAGTTTTTTTACTTTTCAATTATAACCAACAATTATTGTCTAAATACTAATAGCTTACCTCATTAATCACTGAAAGGACAGTTGAGTTAATCAGATCATGCAATTCCGATTCAACTCCTTCCAATGATTTTGCTAACTTGTGTATAATTAAAATCCAAGGAATATAATAGATGAAACATGGAGAAAATGAAAGAGTCGATAACTAAAATCAAAATGTATAATGTAAAACAGAGAGATAGTACCGAGATTTCTACCTCCTCATTCTTCTCCTCAATAACTTGTTCTCAGGGCCGACCCTGGGCATAGGCAGGCTAGGCCTGTGCCTAGTGTCCACTTAGTCCAGGGGCCCAAAAAAAAAATTTCCCCTTTCAAAATTATATAATTTTTTAGATGATTTTGAAAAAAAATACTGTTTTTTTTTTTTTTTAAATAAAGGACCAAAAATATATTTTTTTCTCTATAGCCCACTAAATTTCAAGGCAGGGCCTGCTTGTTCTTCTCGCTTCAGATCATGCAATTCCGATTCAGCTCCTTCCGATGGTTTTGTTGACTTGTGTATAATTAAAATCCAAGGAATATAATAGATGAAAAATAGAGAAAATGAAAGAGTTGATAACTAAAATCAAAATGTATAACGAAAAACAGAGAGATAGTACCGAGATTTCTACCTCCTCCTTCTTCTCCTCAACGACTTATTCTAATGGCTGGCCTTGGGCATACGCGGGCTAGGCCTATGCCTAAGGCCCCTTAGTCCAGGGGCCCAAAAAAAATTTCATCTTTTTGAAAAAAATTAACCTTATTTGGATCTTGGAGGGTTGCGAAGACTCATTCAATCACTTCTATACCATTCTTAACTTTTTCCATAAGCACAGAAGGTTTAAATTTCTTCAACGCTGATTCCACCAAAAAACCCTGAATTGATAATAAGTAAACTTGATTTAACAGTTTTTTTTTTACTTTTCAATTATAACCAACAATTATTGTCTAAATACAAATAGGTTACTTCATTAATCATTGAAAGGACAATTTAGTTAATCAGATCATGCAATTCCAATTCAGCTCCTTCCAATGGTTTTGTTGACTTGTGCATAATTAAAATCTAAGTAATATAATAGATGAAACATGTAGATCATGAAAGAGTCGATAACTAAAATCAAAATGTATAATGTAAAACAGAGAGATAGTACCGAGATTTTTACCTCCTCCTTCTTCTCCTCAACGACTTGTTCACAAGGCTGGCTCTGGGCATAGGCGGGCTAGGCCTGTGCCTAGGGCCCCCTTAGTCCAGGGGCCCAAAAAAAAAATTTCCCCTTTTAAAAAAAATCAACCTTATTTGGATCCTGGAGGGTTGCGAAGACTCGTTCAATCACTTCTATACCATTCTTAACTTCTTCCATAAGCACAGAAGGTTTATATTTCTTCAACGCTGATTCCACCAAAAAACCCTGAATTGATAATAAGTAAACTTGATTTAACAGTTTTTTTTACTTTTCAATTATAAGAAACAATTATTGTCTAAATACTAATAGCTTACCTCATTAATCATTGAAATGACAGTTGAGTTAATCAGATCATGCAATTCTGATTGAGCTCCTTCCAATAGTTTTGTTAACTTGTGTATAATTAAAATCCAAGGAATATAATAGATGAAACATGGAGAAAATGAAAGAGTCGATAACTAAAATCAAAATGTATAATGTAAAACAGAGAGATAGTACCGAGATTTCTACCTCCTCCTTCTTCTCCTCAATAACTTGTTCTCAGGGCCGGCCCTGGGCATAGGCAGGCTAGGCCTGTGCCTAGTGTCCACTTAGTCCAGGGGCCCAAAAAAAAAATTTCCCCTTTCAAAATTATATAATTTTTTAGATGATTTTGAAAAAAAATACTGTTTTTTTTTTAGATAAAGGACCAAAAATATATTTTTTTCTCTATAGCCCACTAAATTTCAAGGCAGGGCCTGCTTGTTCTTCTCGCTTCAGATCATGCAATTCCGATTCAGCTCCTTCCGATGGTTTTGTTGACTTGTGTATAATTAAAATCCAAGGAATATAATAGATGAAAAATAGAGAAAATGAAAGAGTTGATAACTAAAATCAAAATGTATAATGAAAAACAGAGAGATAGTACCGAGATTTCTACCTCCTCCTTCTTCTCCTCAACGACTTATTCTAATGGCTGGCCTTGGGCATACGCGGGCTAGGCCTATGCCTAGGGCCCCTTAGTCCAGGGGCCCAAAAAAAATTTCATCTTTTTGAAAAAAATTAACCTTATTTGGATCTTGGAGGGTTGCGAAGACTCATTCAATCACTTCTATACCATTCTTAACTTTTTCCATAAGCACAGAAGGTTTAAATTTCTTCAACGCTGATTCCACCAAAAAACCCTGAATTGATAATAAGTAAACTTGATTTAACAGTTTTTTTTTACTTTTCAATTATAACCAACAATTATTGTCTAAATACAAATAGGTTACCTCATTAATCATTGAAAGGACAGTTTAGTTAATCAGATCATGCAATTCCAATTCAGCTCCTTCCAATGGTTTTGTTGACTTGTGCATAATTAAAATCTAAGTAATATAATAGATGAAACATGTAGATAATGAAAGAGTCGATAACTAAAATCAAAATGTATAATGTAAAACAGAGAGATAGTACCGAGATTTTTACCTCCTCCTTCTTCTCCTCAACAACTTGTTCACAAGGCTGGCTCTGGGCATAGGCGGGCTAGGCCTGTGCCTAGGGCCCCCTTAGTCCAGGGGCCCAAAAAAAAAATTTCCCCTTTTAAAAAAAATCAACCTTATTTGGATCCTGGAGGGTTGCGAAGACTCGTTCAATCACTTCTATACCATTCTTAACTTCTTCCATAAGCACAGAAGGTTTATATTTCTTCAACGCTGATTCCACCAAAAAACCCTGAATTGATAATAAGTAAACTTGATTTAACAGTTTTTTTTACTTTTCAATTATAAGAAACAATTATTGTCTAAATACTAATAGCTTACCTCATTAATCATTGAAAGGACAGTTGAGTTAATCAGATTATGCAATTCTGATTGAGCTCCTTCCAATAGTTTTGTTAACTTGTGTATAATTAAAATCCAAGAAATATAATAGATGAAACATGGAGAAAATGAAAGAGTCGATAACTAAAATCAAAATGTATAATGTAAAACAGAGAGATAGTACCGAGATTTCTACCTCCTCCTTCTTCTACTCAATAACATGTTCTCAGGGCCGGCCCTGGGCATAGTTAGGCTAGGCCTGTGCCTAGTGTCCACTTAGTCCAGGGGCCCAAAAAAAAAATTTCCCCTTTCAAAATTATATAATTTTTTAGATGATTTTGAAAAAAAATACTGTTTTTTTTTTAAATAAAGGACCAAAAATATATTTTTTTCTCTATAGCCCACTAAATTTCAAGGCAGGGCCTGCTTGTTCTTCTCGCTTCAGATCATGCAATTCCGATTCAGCTCCTTCCGATGGTTTTGTTGACTTGTGTATAATTAAAATCCAAGGAATATAATAGATGAAAAATAGAGAAAATGAAAGAGTTGATAACTAAAATCAAAATGTATAATCAAAAACAGAGAGATAGTACCGAGATTTCTACCTCCTCCTTCTTCTCCTCAACGACTTATTCTAATGGCTGGCCTTGGGCATACGCGGGCTAGGCCTATGCCTAGGGCCCCTTAGTCCAGGGGCCCAAAAAAAATTTCATCTTTTTGAAAAAAATTAACCTTATTTGGATCTTGGAGGGTTGCGAAGACTCATTCAATCACTTCTATACCATTCTTAACTTTTTCCATAAGCACAGAAGGTTTAAATATCTTCAACGCTGATTCCACCAAAAAAACTCTGAATTGATAATAAGTAAACTTGATTTAACAGTTTTTTTTTACTTTTCAATTATAACCAACAATTATTGTCTAAATACAAATAGGTTACCTCATTAATCATTGAAAGGACAGTTTAGTTAATCAGATCATGCAATTCCAATTCAGCTCCTTCCAATGGTTTTGTTGACTTGTGCATAATTAAAATCTAAGTAATATAATAGATGAAACATGTAGATAATGAAAGAGTCGATAACTAAAATCAAAATGTATAATGTAAAACAGAGAGATAGTACCGAGATTTTTACCTCCTCCTTCTTCTCCTCAACGACTTGTTCACAAGGCTGGCTCTGGGCATAGGCGGGCTAGGCCTGTGCCTAGGGCCCCCTTAGTCCAGGGGCCCAAAAAAAAATTTCCCCTTTTAAAAAAAATCAACCTTATTTGGATCCTGGAGGGTTGCGAAGACTCGTTCAATCACTTCTATACCATTCTTAACTTCTTCCATAAGCACAGAAGGTTTATATTTCTTCAACGCTGATTCCACCAAAAATCCCTGAATTGATAATAAATAAACTTGATTTAACAGTTTTTTTTACTTTTCAATTATAAGAAACAATTATTGTCTAAATACTAATAGCTTACCTCATTAATCATTGAAAGGACAGTTGAATTAATCAGATTATGCAATTCTGATTGAGCTCCTTCCAATAGTTTTGTTAACTTGTGTATAATTAAAATCCAAGGAATATAATAGATGAAACATGGAGAAAATGAAAGAGTCGATAACTAAAATCAAAATGTATAATGTAAAACAGAGAGATAGTACCGAGATTTCTACCTCCTCCTTCGTCTCCTCAATAACTTGTTCTCAGGGCCGGCCCTGGGCATAGGCAGGATAGGCCTGTGCCTAGTGTCCACTTAGTCCAGGGGCCCAAAAAAAGAAATTCCCCTTTCAAAATTATATAATTTTTTAGATGATTTTGAAAAAAAATACTGTTTTTTTTTTTAAATAAAGGACCAAAAATATATTTTTTTCTCTATAGCCCACTAAATTTCAAGGCAGGGCCTGGTTGTTCTTCTCGCTTCAGATCATGCAATTCTGATTCAGCTCCTTCCGATGGTTTTGTTGACTTGTGTATAATTAAAATCCAAGGAATATAATAGATGAAAAATAGAGAAAATGAAAGAGTTGATAACTAAAATCAAAATGTATAATGAAAAAGAGAGAGATAGTACCGAGATTTCTACCTCCTCCTTCTTCTCCTCAACGACTTATTCTAATGGCTGGCCTTGGGCATACGCGGGCTAGGCCTATGCCTAGGGCCCCTTAGTCTAGGGGCCCAAAAAAAATTTCATCTTTTTGAAAAAAATTAACCTTATTTAGATCTTGGAGGGTTGCGAAGACTTATTCAATCACTTCTATACCATTCTTAACTTTTTCCATAAGCACAGAAGGTTTAAATTTCTTCAACGCTGATTCCACCAAAAAACCCTGAATTGATAATAAGTAAACTTGATTTAACAGTTTTTTTTTTTACTTTTCAATTATAACCAACAATTATTTTCTAAATACAAATAGGTTACCTCATTAATTATTGAAAGGACAGTTTAGTTAATCAGATCATGCAATTCCAATTCAGCTCCTTCCAATGGTTTTGTTGACTTGTGCATAATTAAAATCTAAGTAATATAATAGATGAAACATGTAGATAATGAAAGAGTCGATAACTAAAATCAAAATGTATAATGTAAAACAGAGAGATAGTACCGAGATTTTTACCTCCTCCTTCTTCTCCTCAACAACTTGTTCACAAGGCTGGCTCTGGGCATAGGCGGGCTAGGCCTGTGCCTAGGGCCCCCTTAGTCCAGGGGCCCAAAAAAAAAATTTCTCCTTTTAAAAAAAATCAACCTTATTTGGATCCTGGAGGGTTGCGAAGACTCGTTCAATCACTTCTATACCATTCTTAACTTCTTCCATAAGCACAGAAGGTTTATATTTCTTCAACGCTGATTCCACCAAAAAACCCTGAATTGATAATAAGTAAACTTGATTTAACAGTTTTTTTTTACTTTTCAATTATAAGAAACAATTATTGTCTAAATACTAATAGCTTACCTCATTAATCATTGAAAGGACAGTTGAGTTAATCAGATTATGCAATTCTGATTGAGCTCCTTCCAATAGTTTTGTTAACTTGTGTATAATTAAAATCCAAGAAATATAATAGATGAAACATGGAGAAAATGAAAGAGTCGATAACTAAAATCAAAATGTATAATGTAAAACAGAGAGATAGTACCGAGATTTCTACCTCCTCCTTCTTCTACTCAATAACATGTTCTCAGGGCCGGCCCTGGGCATAGTTAGGCTAGGCCTGTGCCTAGTGTCCACTTAGTCCAGGGGCCCAAAAAAAAAATTTCCCCTTTCAAAATTATATAATTTTTTAGATGATTTTGAAAAAAAATACTGTTTTTTTTTTAAATAAAGGACCAAAAATATATTTTTTTCTCTATAGCCCACTAAATTTCAAGGCAGGGCCTGCTTGTTCTTCTCGCTTCAGATCATGCAATTCCGATTCAGCTCCTTCCGATGGTTTTGTTGACTTGTGTATAATTAAAATCCAAGGAATATAATAGATGAAAAATAGAGAAAATGAAAGAGTTGATAACTAAAATCAAAATGTATAATCAAAAACAGAGAGATAGTACCGAGATTTCTACCTCCTCCTTCTTCTCCTCAACGACTTATTCTAATGGCTGGCCTTGGGCATACGCGGGCTAGGCCTATGCCTAGGGCCCCTTAGTCTAGGGGCCCACAAAAAAATTCATCTTTTTGAAAAAAATTAACCTTATTTGGATCTTGGAGGGTTGCGAAGACTCATTCAATCACTTCTATACCATTCTTAACTTTTTCCATAAGCACAGAAGGTTTAAATTTCTTCAACGCTGATTCCACCAAAAAACCCTGAATTGATAATAAGTAAACTTGATTTAACAGTTTTTTTTTACTTTTCAATTATAACCAACAATTATTGTCTAAATACAAATAGGTTACCTCATTAATCATTGAAAGGACAGTTTAGCTAATCAGATCATGCAATTCCAATTCAGCTCCTTGCAATGGTTTTGTTGACTTGTGCATAATTAAAATCTAAGTAATATAATAGATGAAACATGTAGATAATGAAAGAGTCGATAACTAAAATCAAAATGTATAATGTAAAACAGAGAGATAGTACCGAGATTTTTACCTCCTCCTTCTTCTCCTCAACGACTTGTTCACAAGGCTGGCTCTGGGCATAGGCGGGCAAGGCCTGTGCCTAGGGCCCCCTTAGTCCAGGGGCCCAAAAAAAATATTTTTCCCCTTTTAAAAAAAAATCAACCTTATTTGGATCCTAGAGGGTTGCGAAGACTCGTTCAATCACTTCTATACCATTCTTAACTTCTTCCATAAGCACAGAAGGTTTATATTTCTTCAACGCTGATTCCACCAAAAATCCCTGAATTGATAATAAGTAAACTTGATTTAACAGTTTTTTTTACTTTTCAATTATAAGAAACAATTATTGTCTAAATACTAATAGCTTACCTCATTAATCATTGAAAGGACAGTTGAATTAATCAGATTATGCAATTCTGATTGAGCTCCTTCCAATAGTTTTGTTAACTTGTGTATAATTAAAATCCAAGGAATATAATAGATGAAACATGGAGAAAATGAAAGAGTCGATAACTAAAATCAAAATGTATAATGTAAAACAGAGAGATAGTACCGAGATTTCTACCTCCTCCTTCGTCTCCTCAATAACTTGTTCTCAGGGCCGGCCCTGGGCATAGGCAGGATAGGCCTGTGCCTAGTGTCCACTTAGTCCAGGGGCCCAAAAAAAGAAATTCCCCTTTCAAAATTATATAATTTTTTAGATGATTTTGAAAAAAAATACTGTTTTTTTTTTTAAATAAAGGACCAAAAATATATTTTTTTCTCTATAGCCCACTAAATTTCAAGGCAGGGTGGCACAGTTGTTCTTCTCGCTTCAGATCATGCAATTCTGATTCAGCTCCTTCCGATGGTTTTGTTGACTTGTGTATAATTAAAATCCAAGGAATATAATAGATGAAAAATAGAGAAAATGAAAGAGTTGATAACTAAAATCAAAATGTATAATGAAAAAGAGAGAGATAGTACCGAGATTTCTACCTCCTCCTTCTTCTCCTCAACGACTTATTCTAATGGCTGGCCTTGGGCATACGCGGGCTAGGCCTATGCCTAGGGCCCCTTAGTCTAGGGGCCCAAAAAAAATTTCATCTTTTTGAAAAAAATTAACCTTATTTAGATCTTGGAGGGTTGCGAAGACTTATTCAATCACTTCTATACCATTCTTAACTTTTTCCATAAGCACAGAAGATTTAAATTTCTTCAACGCTGATTCCACCAAAAAACCCTGAATTGATAATAAGTAAACTTGATTTAACAGTTTTTTTTTTTATTTTTCAATTATAACCAACAATTATTGTCTAAATACAAATAGGGTATCTCATTAATCATTGAAAGGACAGTTTATTTAATCAGATCATGCAATTCCAATTCAGCTCCTTCTAATGGTTTTGTTGACTTGTGCATAATTAAAATCTAAGGAATATAATAGATGAAACATGTAGATAATGAAAGAGTCGATAACTAAAATCAAAATGTATAATGTAAAACAGAAAGATAGTACCGAGATTTTTACCTCCTCATTCTTCTCCTCAACGACTTGTTCACAAGGCTGGCTCTGGGCATAGGCGGGCTAGGCCTGTGCCTAGGGCCCCCTTAGTCCAGGGGCCCAAAAAAAAATTTCCCCTTTTAAAAAAAATCAACCTTATTTGGATCCTGGAGGGTTGCGAAGACTCGTTCAATCACTTCTATACCATTCTTAACTTCTTCCATAAGCACATAAGGTTTATATTTCTTCAACGCTGATTCCACCAAAAAACCCTGAATTGATAATAAGTAAACTTGATTTAACAGTTTTTTTTACTTTTCAATTATAAGAAACAATTATTGTCTAAATACTAATAGTTTACCTCATTAATCATTGAAAGGACAGTTGAGTTAATCAGATCATGCAATTCTGATTGAGCTCCTTCCAATAGTTTTGTTAACTTGTGTATAATTAAAATCCAAGGAATATAATCGATGAAACATGGGGAAAATGAAAGAGTCAATAACTAAAATTAAAATGTATAATGTAAAACAGAAAGATAGTACCGAGATTTCTACCTCCTCCTTCTTCTCCTCAATGACTTGTTCTCAAGGTCCACCCTGAGCATAGGCGTGCTAGGCCTGTGCCTAGGGTCCACCTAGTGCAGGGGCCCAAAAAAAAATTTCTCCTTTTAAAATTATACAATTACTCCAGTTGCTATAACAGCAGCTTCAATTTCTCCATGCTTGCTTGCAGGTTGAACCAGAGAGCACCTCATCACCTGTTCTCTTGGTGACTGGTAGAGACTCTCCAGTAAGAGCTGACTGTACAGAACAATATTGGACATTCATATATTGATACCAATCATCGTAAAGTACTCTTCTAAAGTAAGTCTAATAATAAAAAGAATATGCTAGGCCTTAAAAGGATTACTTAACAAAAGGCAATAATATCACAATCTGTAATCAATGATTGATTTACAAATCATCATGTTCTAAATGCTTGCCATTAGCCATCCCTGAGAACCTGCAGTAAGAATTGTTAATTGACCTGATTACGTAACAAAGAAGTTGATATTCCCTTAGACCAAGGAATTAATCAAAGAAGAGCCTACTCTTGTTTTTGGAGCTAAACGGGCCATGAGGGCTGAAGCAGCATTTCCAGCATTATTGTGGAGTTGATTATTAGTAGGCAGATAATCCCTACAAGATCTTGCCAATCTGGACCTTGCCCTTGAAATGTGGGATAAATGTGAGGAAATTAAGTCTTAAAAACAAAAAAAAAATAAAAATAAAAAACCATGGAATAAACAGAAAGTAAATGTCAGCATCAAATCTAATCACTCCACCATTAGCAAGGGCAATTGCCATCACTGCAGCAGCTTCCATGACCCATGATAATGGATTCCACATAAAACCAAGAAGTAAAATACATGATTTATCATTTTACAAAACGAATTTTTCTACAAATGTTATGAATTTAAATACAAGAAAAGAATTCTTTGAACTTATTGATACCTGTTTTTCGAGGAACGACAATTGGGGATATGGATTTTACAATTGCCATCACTGCAGCTATTATCTTGGTTTTTGATTTATTGGATCAAAAAAAAAAAAGAATTGGGGATATGGGTGCCAACTTACTTATTTTAAACTTTTGGATTGGAACCCACATTTCTATACATTAATATAAATATATTTTTTAAAAAAAGAAAAGAAAAATTTCATCAAAATCCCATTACACATTCTTTTTTTCTTTCCCTCTAAAAATTAATTATCCACAAGCTCCTCCCGTTGCACTATATAAGGTCTTTAAATCAAAATTTAGAAATGTTTTTCTCTGTTATAGAAGAATTAGATTAGATAAGAAGATGAAGCGAGAAGAACAAAACGTTGAGGAGAAGAAAGAGGAGGTAGAAATCTTGGTACTATCTCTCTGTTTTACATTATACATTTTGATTTTAGTGATCGACTCTTTCATTTTCTACGTGTTTCATCTATTATATTTCTTGAATTTTAATTATACACAAGCCAACAAAACTATTAAAATGAACTAAATCGGAATCGCATGATCTGAAGCGAGAAGAACAAGTCGTAGAAGAAGAAGGAAAATAGATCATGCAAACATAGAAAATGAAACATGCAATTCTGATTCAACTACTTCCAATAGTTTTGTTGACTTGTGTATAATTAAAATCCAAGGAATATAATAGACGAAACATGGAGAAAATGAAAGAGTCTATCACTAAAATTAAAATGTATAATGTAAAACAGAGAGATAGTACTGAGATTTCTACCTACTCATTCTTCTCCTTAATGTCTTGTTCTTTTCGCTTCATCTTCTTATCTAATCTAATTTTTCTATAACAAAGAAAAATACTTCTAAGTTTTGATTTAAAGAGCTTATATAGTGCAGCGGAAGGAGCATTGTGGATAATTATTTTTTAGAAGAAAAAAAAAGATAATATGTAATGGGATTTTGATGTAGTTTTTCTTCTCTTTTTTTGAGAAAATACTTGATGGACTACTAACCTCTAATACCAGGATCTTTTTTCTTCTTCTTTCTTTTTGTTGTTCTTTTTCTTTCTGTAAAACATGGCTTCAAATTTTTCTTTTTCTTTGTCAGCCATGGTTCTGAGATTTGGGAGAGCAACCCTAATAATATAATATATATATATATATATAGAGGAGACTGCAGAGAAATACAACCCTAAATTTTTTTTAGGAAATTATATTTACACCTCTAAAAATAATAATTATACTTTATTACTAAATTTATCCTATTAAATATATTTTTTTTATATATATATAACTACACTTTATTGTATAGTTACCAAAATAATAATATTTAGTACACATTGGCCGGAAGCAAAACCTCACAATAGAATTATAGGCAAATATATGCCATTACGAATTATTGGAATCAAAGGTATAACCCCATTACAGTGTCCGAAACAGATAAGTTTTTTTTTTTTTTTTTTTTTTTTGAATTTAAAAATCAATAATTAGTTAATTTTACAAAAAGTTAAGGAAAATTTTATTTCTAGTCTTATTTTAATAATTTTTATTTACATAAAATTTATATTTTTAATTATATTATGTTTTCTAATTTTTTTCTTCCCATTTATATTCTTAAAAAAATATACAGACAAAAAATTAAAATAAAAAATAGATTTTTTTATTTATACTTTTATAATTAATTTTTTATTCATTTATAAAAATAAAAACAATATAATTTGAAAATGAAAACAACATAACCTTAAAATAAAAATAATTTTATAAAATAAAGTATAACTTCGAAATAGAAACAGCATAGTCTCAAAATAGAAATAACTTTTATAAAAATAAAAAAAAAACTAAAAACTTAAAAAATAAAAGAAAAATGCAGTATACATGATAATTCTACAATGAAAGAGCTTATATAATATTTTCTTAAAAAAAAATAAAGAAAAATAAATATGGTTTAGAAAAAAGATACGAAAAAAAATCAAATAATTATCAAAATTAATATAAATAACCTGAAAAAAAATTTAAAAAAAAATATTAAAGTCTTATTTTAATAATTTTTATTTACATAAAATTTATATTTTTCATTATATTAAGTTTTTTTTTAATTTTTTACTTCCCATTTATATTCTAAACCGACAAAAAAATTAAAATTTATACTTTTATGATTAATTTTTCAATTCATTTATAAAAATAGAAACAATATAATTTCAAAATAGAAACAACATAATTTTAAATAAAAACTATTTTATAAAATAAAGTATAACCTCGAAAGGGAAACAACATAGCCTCAAAATAAAAATAACTTTTATAAAAATAAAAAAAAAAATTAAAAACTTAAAAAAAAAAAAAATGCAATATATATGGTAATTCCCCAATAAAATGGATTATATGATATTTTCTTAAGAAAAAAATAAAGAAAACCTTACATGGTTAGAAAAAAGATATGAAAATAAAATCAAATAAGCATCAAAATTAATATAAATAATGTGAAAAAAAATATTAAAAGTAATTTTTAATTTTTTTTTAATAATATCTCTATATAAGAGATATTATTATAATTTAGTGAAGTATTTCCTTCAAAAACATCTTCAGAGGACTACCCCTTTTGAATGGAAAGGTGTATAGATGATTTTGAGTGAAATCGGTTTGAAACAAAGAGGATATTTATGCAAAACCCAAGAAACTCTAATTGTGACCACAGAACCTTTTACGATCTAAAACTATGATGATGTGATCCTTATTAATTGAAAGTTGAGTTGAGTTGTGCCTCAAAAACTGAACAAATTAAATTAATTTATGATCAAATGTACTGAAGTGGTCATCTCATAATATAAACGCCAAAAACAAATATGAGAACGAAAAAGATGAAGACATTAGAATTTTCTTCTAGTAATAAGGAGCGCTTAGTGATATTTTCGACATTATATTCAAAAAGTCTAGTTTCGGTATTTAACAATTAGTTACTCTACTCTTCTGATTGTTTTGAATTCAGGTTGAGATTTTTTATTTTTATTTTTTTATTTTTTTTAGGATCAATTCAGGTTGGATTTAATTTGTTTTACTTTTTAATTTTTTTTTTTTACTTTTAAATAAAAGTTTTACCTCTGTAATTTTTTTTTCATGTTTTATTTTGCAATTCTATAACCTGCTTAAAATAACTTAGTTGATACAATAAATATATATTCGGCTACTATTGATACTTGATTGGTCTATATATACAAGGCATTCCAGACAAAAGTTAAAACATTGAAATGACTACATGACATCACGTTTTTTACTCATTAACCCACTACCCATTAACATCATCAACACCTAGATGACGTTTGGTTAGAGGTAATGAAATGGAAAATAAACAATTTTCATTGTATTCTTTTGTTTGGTTGCATTTAAAATTATTAGAATACCATTATGATGGAATGGCCTTTCCATCATTTTGGTGGAATGACTATTTCATTTTGAAATGGAAGGAAATGTCATTTCAATGCAAGATTTGAAAAAATTTAATAATTTTTTTTATCAATTTTTTATGCATTTTAAATTTTATTCTATTCCATTCTTAAAACGCCACTTAAAGAATAATACCTAAAGAGTAGGACAAAATATTGAATCAACAAAAAAATTAAACAAACTACATGACTCATTAATTTAAAACATCAACACGTGCTCCACACTTTAACTACGTGTTCCACACTTTAACATTAGTTAAGAAAAAAAAAACAGCAACTAAGAACACAAAAAAGAATTTGATAATTTGATGAATAAAAATATCTGGTATTATTCTTATTTTCCTAGTGATCACAATGAATAGTTTCAGTATGGACCAAGCAATATTCCTAGAATTTTATCCTAGTATGTATGCTAGTCACAAAAGGCCAATTATGATGAAATATGAGTTCTGCTATCTCAGCCATGTAGTTCTTCTACATGCTATTTCAATTGATGAAATTCTTACTGATATTTTCGACCTTATATTCAAAAAGTCTAGTTTTAGTATTTGACCATTTGTTACTCTTACTCTTTTGATTGTTTTGAATTCCAGTTGGAATTTTTATTTTTTTAAAGAATGAGTTCAGGTTGGATTTAATTTGTTTTACTTTTTACTTTTAGAATAAAAGTTTTACCTCTGCAATTTTTTTTTCATGTTTTATTTTGCAATTCTATAATCTGCTTAAAATAACTTAGTTAAGGAAGAACAGAAGAAACTAAGAACAAAAAAGAGAATTTGATAATTTGATGAACAAAAATATCTAGTATTATTCTTATTTCCCTAGTGATCCACAACGAGTAGTTCTAGTATAGACGAAGCAATTAATATTCCTAGAATTTTATCCTAGTATGTATGCTGGTCCTAAAAAGCCAATTATGATGAAATATGAGTTCTACTATCTCAGCCAAGTAGTTCTTCTACATGCCATTTCAATTGATGAAATTCTTATTTTTTAAAAACCCCAATTGATGCAATCAGTGACGATTGACGAAGCCAGAAATTCAACTTAGTGAAGAATTCTTGTAGACTGGGGAAAGTGTGAACTCTTAAAATTAGCAAAGCTAACTTTCGATATTTGTCAACGGTTAACCCAGTGTTAACTCTAAGAATCAACGTTTACAATTCCCGGAGACTTGTCCAAACATTTTGGAGACCGGTCTCATGATCGCCCGCAAGCAAAGTGTTGGATAAGTAGGGAAAGCACAAAGGGTGAGACATCACTCTATGAAGATTTTAAAAGGTCTATCATGCATATGTGATGGTTTGAGGTATTTTCGATGGAGGTCGGCGGGCACGAGTAAAGTTAATAAGATCAACTTATTAAGTGACAATTGTCTGAGGATTTTTATAATGATGTATTTAGAATTAAATCTTTTCATAAACACTAAAATCCATAGATCTTTTTTCATCTTACCAACGCATTTTGAATCGTCTAATTTCGTTATATATCGAGAGTACTAAGACTTTTGAAAGGTGACAATGGGGTGTGCCAATCCATGTGCCATTGTGCGAGCCTATGAGTTATTGTGCAATTCAGTGAGTATTGGGCTGAGCTATGGAGTATTTGTGAGAGTAGTGGAGCCTTTATGCAATTCGTGTGAGCCGTGGTGATGTCCGTGCGAGACATGCATGCGAGTCATGTGCATGCATGTGTGTGTTGTGTGTATTGTGTGCGTGTGAGGGTCGCATGCGTGCCCATGGTGTGTGTGTGGGGGGGGGGGGGGGGCTTGCATGCATGTGTGAGGTTGTCGCATACGAGCCTATAGTGTGTGGGGGACTCACATGCGAGCCCATGTACATGCATGTGTGTGTTGTGAGTGTGTGTGGAGGCTCACATGCAAGCCCGTGAGAGCCTATGGTGTGAACAAGGTGAACTAAGGGAAAAATTTAAATACGTAGTGAAGAGAATGTCGTTAAAGAAAGAATCAAAAGACAAGACGTGTAAGGAAAAAACGTACCACCACGCCTTTTGTAAGCTCTGAAAGCAAGGAGGTACGAGTAGTGGAGGCACCGCACCTACAAGGTCTGAGGACTCGACTAAGGATACGTTGCAGCCACCACCTCTCTGACCTGGGACCACCTGACACGAGACAAGAGTGCAAGGTACAAGATCATCTCCTGCACCTGTGGTTTGCAACCTGAAATCGATAACTTGTCTATTTGGGACCACTATGTAACTCAGGCTATTAGAATGACTATTTCATTTTGAAATGGAATGAAAGACCATTCCAATACAAGATTTGAAAAAATTTAATAATTTTTTTTATTAATTTTTTTGTGTATTTTAAATTTTATTCCATTCTATTCCTATTCCAATTTCTATTCTCATTCCTATTCTTATATTTTTATTCTTCCCAACAAAACGCCACCTAAGTTTATTATCGAGTTTGTTTTTAATCATCACAATTTTCTTCTTTAATTACACTTTAGATATTTTTTAGGGAACTACACATTAGATTTAAAAAAATATTGCTTAACAAACTTAACACTATTAAACCACCTAAATGGGTAGGGTGTTACACTTGGTAGTTGGTAAATATCAAATACATCAGTTGATTTACCTCGTATATAAAATTTAATAATTACACAATATCATGTCTAGAACACATTAAGTGAACAATCTCTGATCCATATCACGAAAGCAAACCACACTGCATCATAATGCACAAACAAGAAAATCACCAGTATGCATTTCACAATATTTTTGTAGGTTGAGTTTGATGTTTGCACACTTGGTTTATCAGATGCCCCCTATGATTTTCATGTACCTGCAAACTGATAGTAATAGTCGTGGTTCTTACTTGTTTCTGTGAATAACTTATTTCATTCAGGCTTTTCAAATTAAGGAAGGTACCATGGAATTCTTTTGTTTAGCAAAGTCTCTGGTCGTGTATTTTGTATAAGATTGCGAACTTTTGTTCTTGCAATCTTTGCAGGGAGATTACAGATTAGACGCGCAGAATGATATCAGCATCTGAGAGAACAAAATTGGTAGCAACATATTGGATATATTTTACTAACCACACAGCTACATAAGAGCTGAAAAGTATATGGCGACAAAGAAACTTGGTGCCTATATTCATAATAGCAGTACTCTACAACTGCAGAATCTTAAACAGTTGATATCACCACCGTCGAACTAATGATGTGAGCAGCTGCAACAACCAAGAGAAAATGCAAACATTATTGGGAGCTGATTCCAATCTAAGGGGTAAGAAAGAATGAAGAATATATATGATGTTGGTATGGAACTAAGTTTGGTCATTAAAAATCTACTACACTTTGACACATAATCGATAATCTCTCCCAACAACTGGACAAGAACTTAAGGGTTTATTGGTCTGGAGCCATTATAAAAGTGTCCCAAGTTATGAAGCTTTTATATCATGGAGACGCCTCACATGCTTTGAAATAGTACAATGTACAGGAAACTCTATCAATTTTGAATTTGGGAACTTCTTGCTTAAATCGAAATAACACCAAGCAAACAGGGAGAATTTTTACCTCAAACAATTCAAATGGGCTACCACTTCGGTAATCGTCAGTCTTCTTGATTTTATCATTGGGAAGAAGGCTGTATAGTATTGCTCTCCATCCAGTAAGTAAAACAGCAGTGCTTCCCATGGTAACCAATATAAACGGATATGCTGGAAAATGACCTGACGTCACTGCTCTTATAGCTATCCCCAGCTGCCAGAGTGAGGAAAAGGATATCAATAGAAGCATTAAATTAGTTATTGGTAAACTGAGCAAAATTCTTGAAATCAGTAAAAGCAAAACCCAGCTCTCCTCTAATGGTAAGAATACATGTACATATCAATGACATCCAGTGAAGCATTACCACATATAAATAGATCAAAACTGCAAAAACATTCTACATCTTATGCAATTACATTAGAAGATACAGTTATAATTTGAAATTAAAATTCCCAAATCCAAACTTTTTTGTAGGAATCATTATAAGAAAAGCTTGTTTAGCCATAAAGATTATATTAAGTTCAAACTTACTGGTATTCCCACAGCCCATGATTTTACTGTAGCAGTAACACCTTTGGAAAGACCATTCATTCCTCGTCCATCTTCCCCATAACCTCCAAGGAAATAAGCACTCAAAAACCACCCTGTTTAACCACAATTATTATTATTACTAATTTTCCTGAAAAAATATTCAATACAAAGTTGGTAATTGAAATTTCAAAAGTAAGAAAAACAAACGAACCAGCAATAAAAGGGTCGGCCGTGCGAAGAGTTTCAGCATCAAACACCGAGAACCCATGGCTGAATCGTCCAATTGCAGCGAACACAATCAATGCCAAAACATCCCCGCCAGCAAACAGAGCCACGCGTCTGAACCCAAATCCAGAAATCGAAATTACAACTCAATAAAAGAAAAATTGACAGAAATTAGTAATTAAAAAAAATAAAAAGTTTACCCCCATTTTTTGAAACGAGAAGATGTGTCGGGCTTATCGAACTGGATAACACCTTCCAAGGGAACACTATCCTCACCCACGAAAACCCTTTGCTCATTGTCGAAAGCGGGAGAGGAAGAGAAAGACTGCTTGGTGGTGGTGGAGGAGGAGGGGGTCGAATCCACACCTTGTTCTGCTTTTGCCAGAGAGATAGGAAATCGTTTGTTGGGAAATCTGGTGGAGATGAACTTGGATTTGCCATTAGAGAAAAGTGGAGAATTTGGAGTCGTTAATGCCGGAGAAGACCTCAAAGAGCAACTTCTGGCTGAGAGAGCTCCGCCAGGAGCTTGCGATAGGACCAACATTTTTCCTCGACTTCTAACGTAAGGCCTAACCAATCCTCTACCAAGTTAACTTACTAACGCCGCTAACTGTCTTCTTTTTTTTTTTTTTTTTTTTCTAAGAGAAACGCCGTTAACTCTGGTTTTTTTTTTTTTTTTGATGGAAACGAAACGTTAACTCTGTTAACATACAAGGCCCAATCTTTTAATATTATTGGATTTTTTTAAGGGCTATTTACAAAAATATGGGAAAATAAAGATAAGTTTTGATATATATGGCATAAAAACTTAATTACACTAAATATGGCATTTTTTTAAAAAACTTACAAATATGGGAAAAAGTCTTGAGTAATGCCATAAAAAACTTAAAATTTGTGTTTCTTTTTATTTATTTTTTCTTTTTTTTTTAAAAAATAAAATACTAAAATAAATAAAAAATGATCTCAACTATAGATATTATTTTTTTTTTACAGAAATTAAACTTGTTTTTTTTTTTTTATTATTTAAACTACTATTTTTTTTCTTTGTTTTTTTGTTAAAAACTAATTATTTCATTAAAAGCAACAGAAAAAAAAAAAAAAACCAGTTTCATCAACATCATAATCTAAAGATAATATAAACTTTAAAAATTAGTTTCATCAACATTGAAAGAAACTATTAATTTCATTAAAAGAATAAAAAAAATAGTTTCATTGTGTTATTAGAATTTTTTTTCAAGTTACTTTTTGGTAGGCATTATGTGTTGTTTTGATTATATTTGTGATTAGTATTTTTTTTTTTTTGTATATTTGTGTGTGTGTATGTTTTTATTTGATTGTCTGATGAAACTGGTTTCAATTAACTTTATTATTAACATTTGTATTTTGTTATGATTTTTTATAACGTCAAAACTGGTTTCACATGTCGAAACTGGTTTCACATGTTTTAACTGATACGTAATGGGGTTGCTCAATTTTTATGATATTATTATATATTTTTTCGTTTGTATAAAACCAGTTTTATTATTGTATGATATTTGAACAACAATTTTTATTTTATTTTAATTAATCAGTTTCTGACATACATATTATTTTATTATTTTCATAACTGGTTTTTTTAAGTAATTAATTTTTTTTTATTGTTGTTCATAATTGAGTTTTATTCAATTTTTTATTAATTTATCTCAAGAAACTGGTTTTTATTTGTTTGTTTTTATTTTGGTTGTTTTACTAACTGGTTTCTCACATTCCACTGTTTTTTTTTGTTATTCTTTTATGGTTTTTATTGCACTTTTGTCTCTTTAATTTTCTTTGTTTCTTTTTTTTCTCTTTGATTTTAATTTGTGATTCTCTTTGTTATATTTGCTGCATATTGTATGTTTAAATTAATTCTAATTTTTGAGCAAGCAAATAAAAAATTAAATGCCAAAATAAAGAATGAAGTTAGAAGTTTGATTATTAGGTATTGATATAAATTTTATATGTTCGAAACTGGTTTTTAAATTTAGTATCGTTAATTTGTAAAAGTTTAGTTATTAGGCATTGTGTATTTTTTATTATGTTATTGTTGAAACTATTTTTTTTTTTGCCTCTTTTAATGAAATAATTCGTTTATTTTAATATTGATGAAACTGGTTTTTAAAGTTAGTATCGTCTTTAGATTGTAATTTTTTTCATTATCTTGTTGATGAAACTATTTTTTGTATTCTTTAAATGAAATTATTAGTTTCTTTCAATGTTGATGAAACTAGTTTTTAAAGTTTGGATTCTTTTTAGATTATGATTTTTTATATTGTTTTTTTTTTTCAGGATGATATTGATGAAACTGGTTTTTTTTTTTTTTCTGCTGTTTTTAATGGAATAATTAGTTTTTAACAAAACAAAAAAAGGAATAGTAGTTTAAATAAAAAAAACAAGTTTAATTTTTGTAAAAAAAAAATGAAATATAAAAATGTACACTTATTATATATATTAAGAGAAAAAAATTAGGTTGAGAAAAAAATTGAAAAAAAAGAGAGACACAAAGAGAAATTAGAAAAAAAAAAAATAGAGAGAGATAAGCGAAAGAAAGAAAAAAAAAAGTAGCCACTGACTTAAAAGTTGAAAAGAAAAAAGAGAGCCAAAATTGACTAAAAAATATATAAAAAAGACAAAAAAAAAAAAAAAAATTTGAAGTTTCAATAAGTAAAAAAGAAAAAAAAATTAATAAAAGTATAAAAGTAAAATGTTCTTGTCAAATTAAAAATGTAATGTTTGAAAAAAATGTAGTATTTGGTGTAAATTTTTCAAATAAAAAGAAACCCTAAAATGTAAGTGTAAAATAAATTAAAAAAATAAATAAAACTAATTAAGCTAAAAACAAAAACATAAAATATGGGATTGTACAATAAGTTTATAAAAATATGGCATATCAAATACCATAAAAAACTTAAATGTAAAAAAATGCCATAGAAAAGTGGCAAACCTAAAAATGCCATATTTTTCTAACTTTGTTATGAAATCCCATATTTCATGTAATTTTCACTTTTTTTAAAAGTGAAGAAGAAATATTGGGCGGGGTTGTCGAATTAAGGTTTACACGATTATGTTTCTCCATTCTTTTTTTTTTCAAGACAAAGTTAAATTTGGTGGAAGAAAAAAAAATTGTAAGAAAAAAGAAAATATATATATTTTAAGCTTTTTCTTTAGTTACCAAAATTAAAAAAGAAAGACTTTTAAAAGCATAGTTTCACAAATAGAATTTTTTGGACACCGTATTTAAAATGATTAATTAATTTTTTTTAATGTGGGACTCACATTCCTAAAATCATTACAATACATAATTTGGGATTAGAATTCTGGACTTCCAACATTGTATTTCAAATTATAACATGTTAAAAAATCAATACATACCATATTTTTGTAATTTTTTTTATTGTTTTATAATTTTTTGAAATTATCCCCATTTAAAAGTATCAACAAAATTAAATAATTATTAAATTTTATTTTAAAATTTAATTAGGCGTTACTCCAACTAATTAATTATACTTTTTTACAAATTTATTAGTTATATTGTTTAAAATATTTAAACTTATTTACTTATTTTATTATTTAATAAAATTAGATAAATTTATTTTTTTCATAAATAAATTAAAAACTAGATTAAATTTTATATATTTAAAGAATATAATTAAATTGTATTATTATATATTTAAATTTTATTAATAATTAACTAAAAGCAACTATAATAGAACTCTAATTTGTTATTAATACCTAGAGTCAAATAATCAACCACCTAATTTTTAAATATTTGAGAAAAAATTAAAATAAAATTAGATGAAAAATCGCAAGATCAAAACTAATCTTAAGAACACTTATATTCCGTTCACCCACTACTCAGAAGACACAACAGTATAAATTGTTGTAACATGTTCATTCAATCTCGTCGCTTAAGCCATAAACTTTGTGCAAGGTACATAATTGCACTATTAACAACCCTTTAGTCGTGGACAGGCTCGGCCCTGGGCATAAGCGGGCTAGGCCTGTGCCTAGGGCCCACCCAGCCCAGGGGCCCAAATTTTTTTTTACTGATTTTGAAAAACACCACATTTTTTCTAACATAAGGGCCAAAAAAAAAAAAATTTCGCGTGACCCACTTTGTTTCAGGGCTGGCCCTGGTCGTGGAGAACTTGTTATTCTCAACTACTAATAAGAATTTGATGGCAAGTCATTAAAGAACAAAGAAAAACCACAACAAAAAAGAAATCATGTTACACAAAAAAAAACTAAAACAGTACTTAAAATCATGTCATAAAGACAAGATTACACTTAAAATAAGGTCATAAAAACAAGACTAATTACAATAGCAAACTTCGAATTGCATCAAAACACAATTTCGACCAAGTCGTGCCTAAATACAAGACATTAATTTCACTTTTCGTTTCTTTTCTTTTTGTTTTTGGTTTTCATATTAAATTAATTTTTTTTAATATATTTTACTTATTAATTATCATCAAAATAATAATAATAATAATAAAATAAATAATTATGCTAAAAAAAGATAATTATAATTTTTAATTAAATAATTACTCCCGAAACAACCGCTAGTGAATCGTGATTCCTAGTTATTATATATTCATGTTATTAGGTTACTCAAAATCACAAAACCATAGATATCAAAAGAAAAAAAAAATAGCAAAGCCTGAAAAAACAATTACCAACCATGTTTTATCGAAAGAACAACAACAACAAAAAGAAGAACGAAAAGAAGGAGAAGAAAGGCGGTAGATTTACAAGTTAGTTCATCAAGTTCCTTTGTTTATTATTTATTTATTCTTTTTTTGTTGGAAGGTCATATTCTTTTTAATTTTGTATATAAGTATGTACATATTTTTCTAATTATTTTTTCTCATCATTATTTGTAGAAGTTGTTTGTCCATATCTACCAAACGAAATAGTAGCAGAAATTCTAATGAGATTGCCCCATGAGTGTGTCATAAAATTCAAGGTTGTGTGTAAGTCATGGTACAATATCATAAAAGACAAGTCATTTGTAAGTGACCACTTTCATCATCACTCCAAATTTGATACTAATACATCTCTCCTTTTCGTACGGCGCCGCTTCAAGTATTATTTAACTGATCGCGATCGAAATCAACTTATGATTCCTTCTGATGACCAATCTCGTCCAACAATGAAGCTATTCAATTTCAAAAATTTTAATAGATACCATGTAAGAGGCCTTCATTGTAATGGCATCATCGCCTTCCCTACGTATACTAAAATTGCTTTTATCAATCCAACACTAAAACAATCCAAATTTTTACCCACCAAACTTCTACCCAAATTTAAATGTGTCGCAAATGGATTTGGTTACGATGAAAGAACACATTTTTATAAGTATGTCAAGATATTTGCATCAGTAACTTCTCCAATAAAATTCAGAGCTCAAGTTTGTACACTGTTTAGTAGTGGTTGTGGGGTTAGTAGCCTTTGGAGAGAGATAAATATGATAAAGCTCAATCCAAACGCTTTCTTTGACCGTGATGTAGTTTATTTGAAATCAGTTTGTTACTGGGTCCATGAGTCGAGTACCGAGCTTCAAATTGTTTCATTCGATATGAGTGATGAGAAATTTGGCATTATACAAGTTCCCTTTTATCAGCCCGACTTTTTTTTATTGACATACAAACTGAAAGTATGGAAAGATAAATTGGTTTTGTTACTTAAAGATTGCAGATACCAAGACCAAAAATCAATTGAAATTTGGGTTATGGTAGTAGAAAGTGATAATGCTTATCATTGGACGAAGCATCTAATAATCACTAATCCCATTCCTATACATTGCTGTACAACTACATGTTTGGATTTTTTGAATGACGAAGAACTTTTGATTAGATGGGATGAGTTTCTTATTTCCTATAATATTCGAACCAAAAAGATGAGGAGACTGCAATTTTCTTCCCGTGCCCGTAACGAGTTGGAGTTTTCGACATTATACTCAAAAAGTCTAGTTTCGTTACTAGACAATTAGTTACTGTTATCTTTTTTGATTGTTTTGAATTTAGGTTGGATTTAGTTTGTTCCTTTATTTTCTTTTTTAGATTTTGAAATATATATATATATATATATATTTTATTAATATTTCTATTTTTCGTGTTTGATTTTGCAGTTTTATAATTTCACTCCTTAATTAAAACAACTAAATGAATATAAAAGAGAATTCGAAATTCTTTAAAGAAAAATATCTTGATGTTTAAAAGATCATTGTTTTTTTTTTATTTTATTATTAAAGAAAAAAATGATGAAAAAGTAAAAATATCTGAGTAATTTAAATAAACATTTATTTTTAATATAAGTGATATTTTGGGTTTTTTAAAATGAAATATTTGAGAAATACCTAAAATAAATAAAAAAGTTCATGTTTCTACGTAATATTGTTTTTTTTTCCACTTTTTTTAGAAACTTCTTTAGTAATTCATAAATATTTATATATTTGGGGAATTACTTCATATGTTATTTTTTTTAATTTTTTTTTTTAAATTTATGGTTTGAGTTTCTAAAGTGGTTGCAGAACTAGTTGCAGTAGGAGTTTCTATACGATTTTTTATTATAATTTAAGTTGTAGCGCTAGTTGCAATAGGATTTTCTATGTAAAATTTCGTAAAAATGCAAAAAAAAAAAAATTGTTTTGAAGTGTAAAAATAAAAAAATTCCTATATCTTTTTATTGATACGAAAATAAAAGAAAGTTAAATTGTGCTCAAGTTACATATAATTTATTAATTTCTAATTAATTAGAGTCATTTAATAATTATCAATTAAAAATTAATATAACTTGTAAAACAAATATTGCATTATATTTAATTATATTAATGGTACTGTACAAATTAAAGGTGCGTGCATAGAAATATTAAAGAAAAAAAGTGTGTATATATTAAATAAAGGTTCTATTAAAATTGGACAATTATTTCATCAATGAATAAATTCAATAAATCAATGAGAACTTCAAGTCGAGATTGAATTGCAGCTTATATTTCCGTAATAAGGTGTGGAACGTTTTCAGTTTATTAACAGTTCTAATATAGAAGAATATATATACAAATACATTGTTTATTGTCTTTTTTTTTTGGTTAACAAAACTATGTTGTCACTACTATTAAATGCAAAATTATTATATATTGTCTTTTTCACCCGAAACAAAAACCAGCCACATCGCCTGACTCTTCAGAGTCGAGATGGGTCCACAGTGAGAGACCGAGGAGAGTGTGGTGGGATATACAGGCCCTACCTACGCTACTGTTTCTCAACAAAACGACACCCAATATGAATTATTGTCCACTTTAATTGTTTGAATTTGAACAAATGTAATGTTTTATATTACAAGTATTCACGATTACTACTCACTTTTCTCTTGATCTTGTCGACAACTCTCTAATTTAAGCTTCGCAATAATACATTCCTTTAAAAACATAGTCACCACCACAAATTCTTCTTACATACATATATCAGACTCAATACGAATACAATTATGTTATTATATAATGCACAATTGATCCCTTTCTCAAAAATAATAATAATAATAAAATTGAACACAATATACAAATTGAAGAATATGAACACAATTCCCAATGCTAAATAATTAATTAATAATGGGTCCATTTTTGAGATAACGTATGAAGATTATCACTTATTAAGAAATTAGGATAATGTCCATGTCAAATTCAAGACTCAAACTATTAACTACTCTCAGATATGTATAAACTATGAACAAATCAATCAATCTCCGCCAGTGAACAATTTTGAGACAACAACACAAATTTCACAAAGACCTTTTAACTCACGATTCCTTGCCGTCAACGGCGAATTACGAGTTTTCTCGAAGCCAGATTGGCAATCCTCGGCTGAGCTGGCGGCTACACGTGCCATGTCAGCAAGCTCAAAGAAGGTCTCCGAGTTTAGATCATTATAAGCCATCTCAAGCGCCGACACCGCTTTCTTATAGTCCCGGCTACATCTCTGGAGGCGCGTGAGAAGCAGCGATTGGTTTTGACCGCTTCCGCCGCCGCCGCCGCGCTGGGCGTTCTTGGAGAGGTTGACGATCAGATCTTGGGTGGAGCTGGCATTAAGGTAGGACATGCCGAACACGACGAACGCGAGGCCGTAGCTGTCGGCGCGTGGCGTTCGAGGATCGGCGTAGAGAGACTGGACGCAGAAGGAGTAATTGGAGGTTTGGTTGCAGACACCGGAGACCAATTCGGTGGGGTGTAGCACAGTGGTGGTGGTGGTGGAGCCACGGCCGTTGGAAGCGGAGGAGAATGAGAGTGACTTAGTGGTTCTACTTGCAATTGCAGTGGTGGTCAATAGGAGAAAGAATACTGCTAACAAAAATGAGAGAGAAAACTGAGTTGTGGTCATTTTTTTCTGTTCTATTTTTTGTTAGGTTGGAAAAGTTTCGGGGTTTATTGATGAGCTTGTGAATGTGGTGTGGGGTTGGACTTCATAAATAGGTGAATGGCACGTGAACTATATGTATAGGTGTATATATATTAAGTTTATATTACATGAGAATATTATTTTTTATTACATATAATAATTTTAATTGATAGAAATATATTATTTTATAATTAAATTATTAAATATAATTTTATATAATTTATTAAAATTAGAGTCCTCAATAAACATTATAGAAATATAATTTATAATATTAAGTATAAATTAAAAAGTAATAAAAAACATAAAAATTAAAATAAATAATAAAAAATAAGCATACTGTGTAATTTTTTAAAAAATTAATTGGATAGAGATATATATTTTGGTCTTTAAAATAACTTTTTAGTTTATAATTATAATATTATATTTTATTTTTGGTAATATAAATTATTTTAATTTTTTAAAAAATTTACAAATAATTTTAAATAGTTACTATGTGATTTTTTTCAAAAAATTGAACTATTTTTTTTTTTTTCTAAATTCCGAAATAAATAGAAGTGTCTACTACAATATTCTTAAAGGTACAAACATTTCATAAATTCTATATTGTATTTATATGTAAAAGAAAAAAAAATTAAAAAAAAAAAAGATGAAATAGTCACATGTTGGTGTTGCTATCAATCAGCTTAGCTTAGGCTATAAGCGTAATCCAATTCCAACTTTGGGATTGTCATTATATGCTCAATCACGAGATACATTTTTGAATGAAAATTCAGTATTTTAAATTTTGTTAATTGGAAGGTCACAAAAGTTAAATGGTTCTATTTATATAGCCATCTCTACAAGCAATTCGGTTATGCTGGTTTGTTTGTTTGTTTTATTTATTTATTTATTTATTTTTAATGATAACTCGGTTACGCAAATGTTATTCTTGAATCAAAGTGTGCTATGGCAATAGTGTCATTTTTAACTCTTGTATATATTTACATTTCTGATTATTTCTCATAAAAAAAAGTGCTAATAGAATTAAGTAATGAGCTTCCTCAACTAGTTTTATTTATTAAGGATAAGAATTGTGTCTGGTGGCCTGGTATTTCTGCACACTTTTAGGCCTTTTTGTAATTGTTGATTAATGATTCCCATTTGCTCTTAATAATCAACTTCTTTTCAAAAAGAAATATGTATAAATTAATGATACATGTATGTATTAAACATAATGTATATTAAAGTTATATGATAATAATCTTTATAATTTATTATATTAATCAAGTGAATTTATTATTTGTCTCTTAAGTATTGGATATGAAAATTTGGCTCTTATTTTGCGTATATATGGATAATTTTATAAACGCTGGCTATAAAGATTGAAATGTTTTTATTTTAGCTTATATTTTAGTAGAAGTTGGTTTAGAATCAATAATTTTAACTAAAAACATGTTATTAAAAGAAGTTAAAATATATTTGTTTCCCCAACAAATAGTTAATAAATAAATGAGTCAACTTCGACTGCGAGTTGTATAATTGTTTACTATTTATATCCACAGTCACTACTACGACGGTGGTTTAAAGGTAGGGTAGGGACGTGGATGTGGATATACAAGGAAACAATGTAGTTTGGACTTTGGACCATCAAATATCTATTTTAGATTAATCTAATAAATTAATAAATACTACAATATATAGCTCCACATCATTATCTTTACTCTCATGCTCATGCATTCATTTTGACGATTTTCTTTGCCCATAACTTGTATTCCACATATTCCCTTGACTCTTCAACCAAAAATAAAATAAAATATTCTACCATTTTTTTTTGCTTGCTGCTGCTTAAATCTTGGTAGGAAAAGGAATTAAATTAAAAAAAAAAAACATTGGTGAGGCTAAAGAAAATTGGATAGGTAGTTAAATGAAATAAAATTTCCTATTTAAGTTTGTTTTATATAAAAAAATTGAATAAATAATTATCTACAATAAATAAAAAAGAGAGTTTTGTGGTCAACAACTTTTAGATAATAATTTGGCCTTTATATTTTATATTACTGCAGATTTATACCGAGCATGTTTATAGAACTAATCTATTTTACAATCTTCAATCAACCACAAACAACACACTATCATAAAGAAGAACATAACAACACCAAAATAGTGGGCATATATATTTACAAATATACAAAATTTTCGACTTGAACTCTTGTCCCCCTTAGTGTAACGCAAGGGTTATAAAAATCTTAACAGTTGAAAAAACAAAAAATATATATTTTTTCTTTATTAAGAAAATATATGGGATGCATAAAATTTAAAATAGATAAAAAAACTAGTAAAAAAATTATTAATTTTTTTCTCTTATTATATTAGCATGGTCTTTCATTCATTTTCAAAATGATCATTCTACTAAAATAGTAGAAAGAACACTTTATTGGAATGATATTTTAATACTTTAAAATGCAACCAAATAAAAAAATAAATGAAAAATTATTTCATTTCCATTCTATTTCCTTTCATTACTTCCAACTAAAAGTCACCTTAATCCTACTATTTACGTCAACATTGGACAGAGATTGGAAAATGTTATTATATTATTTATTACTTTTTTTGAAACAGGAGAATTTTCATAAAATTGAAATAGGAAATGTATCTATTATTTTGGATTGCCTATTATTAGCCATACTATACTTTTTTTTTTTTTTTTGATTTAAGCATTTATATATTACATCAGCATAATTTGGGACTCGAACCCAGGACCTCCAATACACACGCACTTCCTATGGCCACTTAAGCTAACCTCAAGTGGTTTATTAGCCATACTATACAGTCATTGTAGTATTGGGCCTTTAGATGTTCCAAGTAGTGGACTTCAATAACAAACAATCTATATATAATTTCTTCTTCTTTTTTTTAATCAAGAATATATCTATATATTTTTGTATACTATATATATATTTTTGTATACTAGTGAGTAGTGCTATTTTTCTAAATGAACGATGGCCTCATTCAACTATTAAAACTATGTGACTACGCTATTCTACACTTACATTTTTCGTCATTTTCTAATAGCTCTTACAATTTATTTTTTCAGATAGAACGAGATGAGATGTTACATTTACATGGAGGAGGTGTATTGTTTCTAACTCACCGTTTTGATGAGCTTGTTTATGTTTATTTATTAGATAATTTGTTGTGATGCTCATTTTTAATTAACAACTTTTGTACAGTATAATCTAAAAATTGATGGTATAAATTGTGATAATTTGTTGTGATGCTCATTTTTAATTAACAACTTTCGTACAGTATAATCTAAAAATTGATGGTATAAATTGTGAAGTGGGTAATAACTCCATCAAATGAGCTCAAGTATAGTTGTATTTTAACTCACTATATTTCCTTAGCTAAATATATTTTTTAATCCTTTTTATTCTCTCTTTCTAAATTAATTATTTTCTTTTATTCCTTCTTATTTTTCTATTATAGTAAATGCCCCATATGAAAATACAAATGGTAAGTCTATCGATATAGGAACAAACATTCTGGAAGCTGATCATAGAGTCATAGCAGAAAA
Source organism: Cannabis sativa (assembly GCF_029168945.1). Classification (NCBI taxonomy): domain Eukaryota; kingdom Viridiplantae; phylum Streptophyta; class Magnoliopsida; order Rosales; family Cannabaceae; genus Cannabis; species Cannabis sativa. The sequence goes on from NC_083601.1 coordinate 43,411,900, forward strand.
AGACAGCAAGCTCAACTCACATGGTGAACGAATATTGCCAGCCAGCCATGCCCTATTTATTTACCTAAACCAAAGTCTAAACTCTAAAGCAGCCGAGTTTGATAAATAAATCAACTGGGCCCCTCACTAATTATCATTAATTTAAAGTTTTATGTAAAAAGAGGTTAAGTATGATAACCTCAATGTCGGGCAAGAAGTGGGCCAATGCCATGTGAAATCCAGTTACACGAACTAATATCTTTTTTCTTAATTAATTTCCTTAACAACCATAATTATTAAGTCCAGTCCATTCAAATAAACAAGGTGCGGATAACGACGCCACCAGACAAAACAGCCTCTTAATATTAATAATAATAATAACGATAATTATAGAGATTAACATAAAACATGGCTTTCAAAGAAGTGAAGAAGAGATATATGAAATGCAACTAAAGATATTAATATGGCAAAATATCAAAGCTTCAAATTATTTACAAGTACATTACATGCCATATTCTGCAGACAAGTAACACAAGGATATATTCTCACCATCCTAATTAAAATAAATAAAAAATGTATACAAATGAATCAAATTAGAGGCTATTGTTGTTTTTTTTTTTTTGGTAATCAAAATTGCCTACACAGAACGATTTGCAGACCTGTAAAATTGTATGGCCTGGCTGGCTGATATCCACAGAACACTTGCCCCCCTCTTCTTCAGAAAATAAATATACCATTTAAGAAAGAAAAAGAAAGAACAAAAGAAAAGCTTCAACTATGGATTAATATTGCAGTCTCGCAGATAAAGATGATCATAATCAACATGCTTTGCCCAGTAGTTTCGGTACTTGGATATGCCTATCTCCAGCCATGGTTTCATGTTACCGTTGTAGTGTATAACAGCTGCTCTTTCAATATCCTTCTGGCTCACGCTGGGATTGTATCCCAGACCCAGCACATGCCAGGATTTGTCCAGAGGAAAAGTGCGTTTCCAGAATGTTATTAGACCGGGTGGCAGGGTTCCCAACTTCCACAACTGCCTGTCACGGTTCTGAGCACCAAAAAAGATCAAATAGAATGTTAAATTTAAATATAAAAAACCGAGCTGACTATATATCGATAACACAGCCGAATGTGAAGTTTGAACATCTGTCTTACCAGTTTCTGCCATGAATGGTATACATCCGTGATGTTTTGCCTCTTCCACTCATCCAAATCAAAGATATTCATTCCATATGCCCATCCACAGGCACGTGGGTCAAAATTCTTTGCTATGAGAGGATTCGAGAAGTTGAGATACCTATCGAAGCGATGGAAACTTTCTCCACAAGTTTCAACAGCCCCATTAACATTACCCTTCATGTCAAGAGACCAAAGGCCAGTAAGATCCTTCTGCACAACTATGTCATCATCCAAGAACAGCACCTTGTTGAGTTTTGGGAAGATCTCTGGTAGGTAAAAACGGAGGTGGTTTAGAATGGACAAGTATTTTGGGTTCCTAAACTTCAAATTTGAATCAGAACTGGCCCGGTGTGTCCTAAAGTAATAATCAATCATCGACTGTGAAGCCAACTGCTTGAGTACTGGACTATAGCTTGCGTTCAACCATGTAAATTCTTCAATATTTTGAACTTGAATAGTGGCTTTTCCAGGTGGATTTACCAAGAACCACATCCTCATTGCTGCATAATTGAGCCTATCTGTAACAATGTGGAAAACATGCTTTGCAGGATCCTGCAAAGATCACAAGCAATGCACAATGACTTTGAGTTTCAATCAAAAGCTAAGGTCTTATCAATCAAAATTAATGAACCTCCATAGTTGTATCATCTTCTTTATTCCTTGGAATACAGAAAAGTAAACGAGAATGAAAAGTGAGGCATGTTTTAATGCACAATACCTTAGCACGTGTAATTGTTGAGTTTACAACAACTGCTGCTGCCAATACATTATCTGAGAATAGTGCATAATGGTATAGCTGTGGGTCTTCCAATTTCTCTTGATTTGGAAAGTTCTGCTCAGAAGTATTTAAGGTATAATATTCGGTAGTAAGGCGCAAAGGAAGACAATGAAGACCCTTGGGGAGTGTTTTTGCCGTCAGTTGTGTCAAGAACAAAGTCTGCTTCTTGTGCACTCGAAGTTGCTCTTCTGTAGAATGCAGCATAGCCCGAAGCTTCTTCACTGCAGAAGCACAGTCATCCTGAATTTGTCTTCCTTTAGTCAATGTCTGCTCCATTGCCTTCAACTTGTCATAGGAACTGCATTTACACAAACCTTAAGTACAAAGCAGAAAATCTAAAAAAAAATTCGAGAGCAACAGAACAATAAACTTTTTGGTTAAAGTTGAATTATACATGGAAACTACTAAAAACATCAATAGCTATGCTTAAAAATTCGCATGTGTGTGATACAAGAGCAATTGTGAAATTAAGTTAGGCATTGAAGTTCCCAAGTGATACATACTTCTTTCCGAGTTCAGAATCCTTGCTAGCATCACCCAGTACTCGCTGAACTTCCTTCACTCGTAGACGAAGCTCTCTAGTAAAATGGGGGTTGTTTCTTGTAGCTGGAAGAGAAAGGTAAACTCTTGCTCTGACAAGCTGATCTTTGAGGTGCCGTACTCGAGCATCAGGAATAGCTACTCGTTCATTTTGTTTCTCGGGTCTAGTTTTTGCAGGTTCCCTCTTAACCAATCTGACAGAACTTTCAGTGGTTTGTTCATGCTTCGCTGCCTGCAGGCAAAGCAAAAAATTAATAAGAGATCATAAAATACACAGAAGCATTTCTTGTAATTACAAGAACAATAAAATAATCAGAAACAAGTTAATGTGTATGAATACGTTTATTGGAGATTCTCCGGCACTCACTTCAAACAATCCAATCATGAAAACATGTTTTATAAGAACAACCAACTTCCAAAATCAAATGGGTCAATTAAGTACAGAAGACTATGACAAGAGATCTTATCACACGTGGATACTTCTCATCATACAATGACGCAATCAGACATGAAAATTAAGTGCCTATCTTTCAACATAAACAAAATCCCATCTAACGCTCCAAAGGGTCAACAAAATTCGAAACAAATAATTGTGAAAAAAAAAAAGGCTGCATACCGTATCACCAGACACATCATTAATTTGTTTTTGAATTTCTTTCGAGTCTGTACCCATGGCATCATCCTTTCCATCCCCTTCAGTATCTGTATCAGGCTTCACTTGATTACCATCTTCAATCTCATCATCAGTGACTTGTTTAATAGCGTTTTCACTCATTGAACGATTTTCTTCATTCGTAGTGGATAATACCCTGGCTGAAGCATGCTCCCTCGATTCCCCTAATAACAAATCTAAATCAAAACAACACACATATATTAATGAAGAGAATTGCTTATACTTCCAATTCAAAATCAACAAAACCTACAAACAACAATATCAGAAGTAGTACCCTTTTTCGAGTTGCCAGTGTCGGTGGAGCTTTCCAGGATTACTTTACTGGAATCCGAAAGAGATTGGTGGTGAGAGTTATCAGAATAGACCATTCCAATGGACTCCTTAAATTTTGAAGATGATTCCTGTATTCAAAATGGGTATTTTAATATAGAAGATCTGAAAATGAAACCTTTACCCAATTTTAAAATTCAGAAAGAGACATAAAAATACCAACCTGAGAAAGCACATTGAGACGGCCGGTCTCGCCATTGAAAGCCTGTCCAAAAGCAAATGAAAAAATTACAGATTAAGTTTCCTTCTTCCCAGTGAAAAATGGACCCAAAATAAAAAACAAGGAAATCCCACTTACGAAAGTTGTAACATCTTCCACAAAATCGTTTGAAGCTGCAAAGAAAATAAGATAAAAACGAAACCCATATAAGATTTATGACCCAGAAGAAGAAAAGGGGAAAAAAGCAACGGGTACTCACAGGAGGAGGAGGAGAAGGTGGGAAAGGTTCCAAGTCGATCCGTATAGAGAACAATCGGAGCAATTACAGTCACAAACAACATACCAATCACCACATTTCTCACCATCATTTTTCCTAATTTTACCTTGATCACTATATTTTTTTTATATAAAAAAAAACTTTCAGAGACGTACTCCGGCACCGACAGGCCGACTAGGTAAATAAAAAACCCTTCTTTATAGGAATACTAGATGAAAAAGAAAGCAACTTTATCGCTTTAAAACAATATTGTGAAACCCAACGGCATTAAAAACTCTTCACGAATCTCACATTTTTGGAGAAAATGAAAATGGTAGGAAGAAGAAGAAGGAAAGCTAATACGGGAAGATATGGCAACTGTGACAGTGGAGAGAGAGAGAGAGACGGAGGAAAGTCGGCGAGGACGATAAAATTAGATGACAGACAGAATGAGTGTGTTTTGTTTAGAGAGAGAGAGTCCTATCTCTTTATTTTCTCTCTGGTGCAAATGCAATACTATTATTATTCCTCACCTTATAATAATAATAATTAAGTTTTAATATTAATATTTGTCTTATATTTATGTTGATCAATATTAATTTAACAATAAAAAGAAAGAAAGGGAAAAACAGTGTTTGGTGAGTAATAAGAGAGGTAAAGAAGCATTAAAACGCGGGGAAGGAACGCGTGAGGTACACGCGAAGGTGAGGAGTTTCCATTTCGGTGTTGCCTGTCACAGACGTCAACTTCATCACACTTGACACGCGTGATTGACGCCCCCATACCGTACTCTCTTTCACCTCTTTTCTTAACGGATCCATCCAACTCACCTCAACTTCCATTATTAGGAGGATTACTTTTTCAAAAATTAATCTCTTCACTTAAAATCAGAAAACACACAATTCAATTCACGTGTCTTAAATTAACACTACTAAATATGTACCTTATTAAATCGTAATTACTTCTCTCTTTTGTTATTTTTGATCTAATCTCTCTCTCTCTCTATTTGGTTATTAGATTTATGTTTCTTCAATATTTGTTTATTTTATTTTGTTATCGATTTTCTTTCTTCAATATTTGCTTATTACTATAACTAATAATAATAATAAATAATTATTATTTTCGTTTTACACTAATAAATTGTGTATACAACTCGCAAACAATACATTTTAAAATATAATTTTTATAATATAATAGTTATTTTTATTTAATTTTATCATCAAATGAGTAAATAGTAAATGAGAGGTTATAAATTAAATATTCTTTACTACTTTTATGTTAATAAATAATATAGTAAGGCATCATTAGTTTAAGAATGAAATTTTGCTCTCAAGTGGATTCGGGTCAGGTCGTTCTCTAAAGAATGGTCGTCTGTTCGCCTTGATTGCATTCAGAGCTGATAATTTCTCCGTCGTCACGGCACATCGATGTCCTCTCTCTTTCAAAAAAAATAATGAATAATATAGTAAAAAACTTTTTTTCTTTTTACATAATAATTTTTATCTTTCAATCATTAAAGTTAAAAAAAAAAGTGAAAAGTATTAAATTGCATCATTTATTAAATATCATTCACTTTATTAATTGTTTCACAATAAAATTAAATAAAATAGAATGTGTGTCAAAAAAAAAAATTAGAATGAAATGACCATCTTACTCTAAAAATTATATTTCAGTCATATACTGTAAAAGCACAACTTGAAAATGTAAAAAAAAAATCAGAAAGTAAAAATACTAATTATCCTAATAAAAATATTGGGACATTCTATTAATTACAATCTAATTTTATCAAGAGCATTGTTATAAATTGTTAAAAAAAAAAAAAAAAAAAAAGAGAGAATTGTTATAAATGATTAACACTTCATAGCACCATGGGTACCATTTAAAGTTTATTTTCTTATATAAATATATTTACTTTTTAATATATTATGAAGACAAGATAAAAAAATAAAAAAAATTGAGAAAAAAAAATAAATTGACTTCTATTTATTAATATGAGAAAAATGGTTTGAGTTGAGATATGATACTTGTATTTGGGATTAATGTTTATAAATTTTAATAATTTAATGATGGACTAAAAGAAGGGAATGAAGACGTGAACAAAAAGGGAGAAAGAGTATAGATCAAAACAATCGTTTGTGTGCTCAAAAAGTGACAATGGGGCAACATAGTATATAAATGGTTATTGAGTACTCATCTTAGGGTTTCTTATTTTCCTTTAATGAAAGGGGTACTCATTTTAGGTTTGATCTCAAATTTATGACAATTACTATTCATTACCCAACTATACTTTTATAGGACAAATTAAATCTACTAATAAAAATTCCATTTTCTTGTCAACTATACGAATGATTTATTTTATTGTGTAGCTCAATAAAGAAAGGGCAATGATATTATGGTAGTAGTAGTGGGGTTTCATTTCATGCTTAATTATATAGAGATAATATAAAAAATAAATATTTAATTATTATTATTACTATTATTCTATTCTCAAGCTTAGCTGCCATCCATTCCATGCTTATTTATTTTACATCATCACCCTCCCACACCAAATAAAAGCACACCTCCTTTTTCCTTTTAATAATTCTCCCCTCTCACTTTTTTCCCTTTATTAAATATAAACACCATTACCACGAACACAGTCTTTATTATAATAATAATAATAATAATAATAATAATAATAATTATATTATGAGTGCTATGGAAGAATATTTTTTTTATAGTTATAATATATATTTTTAATTTTTTTTTTTTTTTTGGATAGTATATGAAAATAAATTTAAAATTTTTTGAACACGTGTAGTAGATTAGAATATTAAGAATTTTATTTTTGGTACGGTAAGTTATTTAAAAATTTTAAAAAATTTATAAGAATGATATTATAATTATAACAAATATTATTATTAAAAAAAAATATTCCGACACGACGTAAAGATTAACTTAGAAATTGTAATAGAAAGTTGTAATTAACACACTCAAAGTATTATGGTTGTTGAGTTTTTCAACCCTCATAGCGGTAGCAGTGTTGTCCTTTCTTCTAAATTTAACTAAGGACACCAAACTACCAAAAACATAATATATGACCTAACTACCAAACCATAATATAATATTCAACTTTTCTTTTATTTTTTCATAAATTGTAGTGAAAAAAATAAAATAAGAGATATGGGCATTGGGCAATATCATCAACACACACCACAAAACGATACACATAAAAACTAAGGTGCGTCTGTATACAGAGTGTCGGTAGACCTTGACCTATGCCCCACTAAACCTCTTGCTGGGACCATTTCCATCTTAACCATATTTGTATTTATGACCACAATTGGTCCCTTGGATTTTGGCCTAATTTAATTAAAATTCACAATATTTCCACTTTGTAAATGAAAACAAATCTTCAAGACAACAACTAATCTGTTCTTTTATAATTGTGAACTTAGTTTGGATTCAGAGCCTTGTTTCCAACATGCATTATTGTCTTATTACTTAAAAAGTAAAAGTTGTGTTGTTTTCAGCATAATCTACCTTTTTTTTTTCTTTTGCCATGTTTGTCTTTCATTTTTTAGTTACTCTTCATATTGAACCCAGAGAAATAAACAAAGATTAAGGTTTATGTTTAATGAACTAAGTAGTATTGGTGTTTTTTTTTTCTTAGCTGAACTGAGGTGAATTATATGAGGTATAGATTTTGTGGGATCTAGATCTTTGATCTCATTTCCAAAAGCTAAGATTTGAAGCAGTAGCTGAATGACATGGTGGGTCCTGAGTTTGAAGTCTTAACCAAAAATCTTAATTGTAAGCTCCTACCAAGAGACATCTACTACTTGTGTCCATAATCTTTCCCAACAACCAAAACGTCCCCACTTAATCAAAACCCCATTTTTACAATCATGAGACAAAGTATTGAGGTACAGTATTGATCTCTTTTTTGAATCAGAGGTGCACCAGTTAAATGCATAGGAATTTGGTTTAAAATATGAACTGGAAAGAGTACTTTTTTTCCTTTTTTTTTTGTTGTTGCAGAAAAAGAACTGGTATTAGGGTCCAGTACCTCAGCTACCTTTGTAATAGTTTCAATCAATATTAAAAACCATGTATTACCCTTTCTCACAGGCTGAGGGTAAAAAGAATTTTTACCTGATGTTTTGAAAAATCTTTGGTTTTTGTAATTTTAAGGTGATAAATGTTTGTCATTGTGATTCTTTCTGAACAAATATATGTCATGACTCTGAGTCAATGCAGATACTTATGGTTATTGGGGGTTGGCAAATGGCAACAGAATTGGATCCAAAGCAACATTTTGATTCGAATTCATTACATAAAATAAGTCAACTGTTTGGATAGCTAGAGATAAGGCATGCATTTATGCCTTAAAGGCCTTAACTAATTTTGTTTTTTTGTTGAGTTCTTTGTTTTTTCACACTATCTTTCACATTGCCTTACCATACTAAAACATGAATTAATTAACCCAGTTACTTTTTAAAAAGTGGAAAGGTATTTTTACTCTTCCCTTTTTTTTAAAAAAAAAAGAAAAGAAAAGCAAGGTATTTTAACTCTTTAACAATCTACCCCAATTTCTAATTCCTTGAATGATATCCAAAATATTTGTTTCACATGACAATAAATCAACTTTGGAATAAATTTCAGAAAGGAGAAACATACTTACATTATTCCAATTTCCATAAAAATTCCACCAAAAAACAATTCAAAAATTGTCATCTTTGATATTCTGTTCTTGCATTTAAGCGTGTCCTTTATGCCAAATATTATCAAATCAATATGTGTTATGCTAGCAAATATTAACTGTGTATATATTATTATGTAACTATAACATATAAATATTTAAGTTTCTGTTCCATATTTTGGTGTAAAACAAATCGTGGAGGGAAGAAATTTCAATTGTGTTGCCCAAGTAGTGGCTGGTTAAGCAAAGAGCTCCAAAGGCAGTCCAAATTCTCTTTCTCCAAACCATCACCACCATCATCTTCCTCGAGCAAGTTTTCCTGGTCAAACTTTTCTTCTGGAAAGTCCAGCATTGCCTCAACTGGAGTTTGAAACAAACACTGACCCGGGAAAGAAAATTCTATACCTGTGGTGGTGGTGATGGAGTTGGAAGTGTTTGTGAGCTGTGACAAGAAGGCATCTTCAAATTTCAACTCGTCTGATTTCGAAACAACACCATCTTTCAGCCATGGGAAATCGAAAACTCCCTGAGACACCTCATTGGAATCATGATCCGGTGAGATGTAACTTGTACTGCCACAATTGGTGGTGATGTTATCATTATGACTAGTCTTCTTGGCTTTCTTCTTCTTATCTAACAAGTGCTTGGACTGGGAATCTTGTTGATGATCTCCTTCTGGTGATGTTCTTGATCTCTTCTTTCTGTCATGGTCCATGAAAATGGAAGGCCTTTTTTTTTTTTCTCTGACTCTGCTAAGAAAAGAAAAGAAGAACAAGATTAAGATTGCTAATGACTAAATCGAAAGGACAATGGAGATTGGTTTGTGTAGAGATAAGAAAAGTGAAACATGTTTATGCCAATGCAATCAATGTATGGAAGTTTTCCCAATAAAATTAAGTATGAAACGACTTATGAATGAAGGAATGATGTGTTGTTACGTGCATGAAAATGACATAAAAAATTTCCAAAAGTGAAGAACTTGATAGCAGAATTTGAAATTAAGGGCATGATATTATTATTATTATTATTATTATTATCATCACATAGCAAAATGAGTGAGGAAAATTGCTCTTTCTAGCAAGTAATAAGAACCTGCAATGGAAGATCTTTAAAGGGTATTTCGAAAAGTGATGAAATTAGATAATGAAACTCTTAAATATTCAGAATAATGAAGAAGAAATTATTCAGCCTTTGAAAGTTTGATATAGACCTAAAGCAAAAGGCAGAGGATACTGTGAAGGTGAATGTGAAGCTGTTGTTGAGATTGTAACGTTTTGCTGAATAAGAATGATGATTATAAAATCAAATTAAAATAAATAAATAAAAAAAGAAAGAAAAAAAAAAACAAACAGTTTTTTTCTCACACGCTACGCCATTTTAAGCTAAACCGTCTCCAACCACAGAGTATTCTCTCACGCTTTTTCGCTCTCTCTCCATTGCCAGAATCAAATGAAACCGATGAGTTGGTATTAGTTCCTTTTCTTGCGTTCTTTTCTCTCCTTTTTAGTTTCTAAAATCCCACAAGCAAAAAAAATTAAAAAAAAAACCATATTTTTCGTTGATCACATCTCCATTCTAACCCTTTGATTTTGTCTCAATTTGGTATCTAACGACACCTCCCAAGTCCAGCTCTTTCTTTCTCCCACACTCCTTTCCTCATTTGTCGCCTCACATTATCACCATGTGATGTTTAGTCCTCGACTCACATTTCATACGTTTCAATATTTGAAGAAATGTATGTATAAATTTATGTGATTTCTAAAAGCTATTGGGATGATGATGATATTCCTCAATTTGGTTCAAGTCTCGTGATCCAAAGGGTATGTTTTTAAGCAAATTAAAGACATAAAGAAACAACCTTTTTGTATATTGATAGATAAAATCAACCAAAAAATCAGGACCTGTTCTGATCTTGTAACAAATTCTATCTTTCCTTCTTTGTTCCCCCAACAAATGTTTTTCAATGTGCACATAGACTTTTCCATCTACCAAGCTGCTGATACTTGAATCCTCAAATCGTGGTTCTGCATCAACTTTAAGAAAAAGCTTTCAACTTGGTGTAATCTTGAAGAGAGAGCTGAGGGTTGTTCTTTCTTTACAACTTTCTCAATTTATAGCAGTTCAGTTGTCTTTTTCACACAATTTATGCACCCTTTATTCATTATCCACTCAATCCATAGTTTCCTCCTGTAACGCTCAAGTGGAAAACCGTTGTGTTCAAATCAGGAGATAGAATAGAATAATCATGTTTAGTTCCAGCCAAGTTAGATATTAGATCATCTTGTAGTGGGTTAGCGTCTCTTTAACAATGCCTTTTGTCTATTGAGACAAATCTGATTGATAAGACACTAAAAATAAGCACTACCAATAGTCGCCACACGAGCATGATCCATTGCGAAAATGATGGAAACGATTAGTATCTCTGACAATGATTTCTCTTCCTACCACCTTGGAGACATATTTGATTGCTGAATGACAATCCCCACAGACCCTAATATTCTTCTTGATCCTAATGGTGGATCCCGGAGGGGTGTTAAGCAGCGCAAATGCGAGAGCAAGTTTCTCACTATGATACTGCAACTTTGCCTCCCTTTCTTGCTGGTCCACAAACAAAAGCACATGACTAGTATCTGGGACATATCCTATCTCCTTGATTTTTATGCTCATTTGCTCCCACATCTTACCAATCTCTTCCCTTTGTGGGTGAGCATCATCATTTGCAATAAACACGTGGACTGCATTCTCAATTTCCACCCAACTACAAGCAGGTTCCTTTTTAACTCCATTCTCTTTCATCATCTTTCTCACTTTTGCAGCATCATTCCATCTACCAGCAGAGGCATACATATTATATAGCAATATATGGGGACCCGAATCATGAGGATCAAGCTCAAAAATGTGTTCAGCAGCATAAGCACCCAACTCCATATTCTTGTGCATCCTACAAGCACCAAGCAAGGCTCCCCACACAGCTGCAGTAGGCTGGATAGGCATTTCTCTTATGAACCTCTCTGCTCGATCAAAAAGACCTGCACGACCAAGAAGATCAACCATTGTCACATAATGTGAAACATCTGGCTCTACCCTGTACTTCTTCATCAATTCAAAATAGTGTTGTCCTTCATCCAAAAGACCAGCATGGCTGCAAGCGGTCAGAACACAAAGGAAGGTTACATCATTCGGTTGAATTCCAATTCTCAGCATTTCTTCAAACTGCTGCAGCGTTTCCTTCCCGAGCCCATGTTGTGCGTATCCAGTAAGCATTGAGTTCCAAGAAACTACATCTCGCTTAACCAACCTATCAAAAACCTTTTTTGCATCCTCAATGCTACCTGATTTTGCATACATGTCAACAAGAGTATTTCCAACAAAAGCAACAAGTCTACCACCGGACTTAATGACCTGTGCATGAACCCACTTGCCCTGTTCCAAAGACCCTGTGCTGGCACAAACTGTAAACAAACTAGAATACGTAAAATGAGTAGGCTTAAAATAATCTCTTTGCATTTCACGGAAGAGCTTAATGGCATGTTCTCCATCACCTTTCCTGGAATAAGCAGCAATCAAAGCATTCCAAGACACCTCATTCTTGCTCACCAGACCCTCAAAGATTAACTGAGCTTCAACCATAAGGCCAAACCTAGTATACATGTCCAAAAGAGAACTACCCACATAAACATTAGAATCACAACCACATTTCACACAATATGCGTGAAGCTGCCTACCCTGCTTTTCACTGGACAGACCATCTCCAGAAGCCTTCAACAAACTAGACAGAGTGAACTGGTTCGGTTTCAATCCATGTTGTAGCATTGGGGGAAACAAATCCAGCGCCTCTTGTGCTCGATAATTCTGAGAATATCCAGTGATCAAGGCAGTCCAAGTAACCATATCCTTAAGTGGCATTTTATCAAACACTTTACGAGCATCCACTACGCTACCACACTTTGCATACATGTTGAGTAGAGTGTTCTGAATAACGAGGTCATCTCTGAACTGGGAATTCAGTAAAAGGGCATGGACGATTCTTCCTTCTCGAAGCTTCCCCATCTGGGTGCATCTCTTGAGTAAATCATTGTAGCGAGAACGGTCAACTTGAAAAGAATCATTAAAGCCAGAAGCGTCCCATTCCTCAAATTCTGAAATATCACAATCTTTGAAGATAGCTTCTGGAGTTGCAAACGTGCCAAAGCTGAAACAAGTTGATTCTGAAATTTGCCGAATACAACTATGGCGAATCTTCGAACAAGTAAACCCACCGTACAAAAGGTATTTACTACACAAAATCTGTTTCTTCATTCTTCGCCTTTACTTTTTGAGATTATATGTTTTTCCCACTAAGTTCAAAACTTTGCCTTGAAGGATATATAGTTAAGAATATGGAGTTTGGAGTGGAGGCACCAAGACGAGCTTTGCCATTTTGGAATTGGCAGCCATGGCTGCCAAATGCCATGCTTCTTCTATTCTCACCTTCATTGTTTTCCACTTCGGCTTTGGTTATTCCTATTTATATATTTATTAAAATATTTAGGAAACAATTTTGCAGAAGAAGTTTTTGCACATTTAAAAAGTAAAAGAAAGAACTTATTTTTGTCATTGAATTCGTATTATTAAAATTCAGTAGTAAAAAGTTGTTATTCAGTTAAATGATGATGAACTTTACAAGTTGCTAAATTTTTATCACTTATTTACTTGAATAGTTTTCTAAGTTTTGGATGGTAAAAAGTCAACCTCAGAGGTTCAAGTATAAACATTCCCCCATGGCAACCTTGAAGAGAAATTTTACAGAAGAAGAAAAGTGAATGTCAATCTTCAAGAGGAGAATCGTTTTCTTTTAATTAGGTTGATCTTGTGTAGTAATATTCACAAGGAAGAATGGTATCAATTATAAAACATTGCCTTTAGTTTTAATTCTCGTAAAGTCACACTGCACTGTAACAAGCAAATATGAAAATTTTAAACTTATTCCAAATGAGAATCAGAGAACACAAAATGCCTACGAACAACCAATAGTACAAAAATCATTATGAGGAAAAAATTATTATAGCTACTAACATTTTCCCTTCTAGATGTAGCTATGAATTTGAAATGGATGGTGGATTTTGTTACAAACTATTTTTATACAACACAAATCATAAAAGTACAAAGATGTCCCAAGCGAGCTTCCTAGATTTCTTGCTATACAACAAAGTTGCACTAACAAATACTAGACGAGTCTAAACAGTCATTTACAGCTCATTAACACAGAGTTGATTACGTGCATAAGAAGGCGAATGCTGTTGATATCTGAAGCTGAAGTGGTAGATTGATTGCGATGATATTCAAGTGTCTGGTAAACTTGTTCAAAGATTGGCCGGACATGCAATGCAATCAAGGGATCCGTTGGATTTATGGCCACAGCCACATCTGTCATCCATGCCAGCTTTCTCGACATGTCATTGTTTATGTCGCATGCCAATTGTTGGAGAAGAGCCAGTACAACTCCTTGGCTTAAAGGCAGTGGCACCAGTGACATGATTCCTGGTAAATCAACCTGGTAATGGAACGCGAACAAAAACATTGTCAGATTTAATTTATCATAAAACACCAAACTTAGTGATCATCATAAGTGGAGAAATAAGTCTTGTAACAGCAAGATCACAAACAGAAATCGAAGTTTGCTACAGCCAGCAGAAAATATCTACATTAGCATCCACACTGCAAGTTAAAACTTTCAGTACCTGAGAACACAACCAAGAAACTATGGAGACATCACTTCTGTGGAGGGCTCCTGTAAATGCTTCCTCAAATTTGCGCTCAGCGATCAGCCTTGATAATTCCTTAATAGGATCAACAGGTGATTCCGCCTATAAAAACAAATGAGACCTTCCAATGTTTAAAATGTGGAGATAATATTATTGCAATATTTTCAGGAAACACTTGTTAGATGAAACAGATTCACTTGGAGAGCCTACCATTTCATGTACACTAGAAAGCGGACCATTGCTCAACTGTGTTGTCAAGGAATTTGGTCCTTTTGAGCTAGCACCTGCAGCTGCAAACGCCATCAGTTTACGTTGGCCATCAGCTAATTCTCCACTTAAGGTTCGAGTGATCGTTGATGCTGAATTAATTGCATCCTGGACAATGAAAACATAGAATAGTGTGAAACACAAAAATTGAGTATACTGCAAATGTAAACAAGAACGACATATACTGCACTTGAACCAAATTGGAAGGGATCCCAAACTATAATTAGTAGCTTTAAAGAAAATGTGGAAAAGTGAGGTACTGGTTGGAATAAACATACCCTCAGAGCAGCAGCCAGTGGAGAATGTGTGGACTCAAATTGCTGCTGAGTAGCACTTGTATGTTTAACAAACCCTTTCTGAAATGCAGCATCAACATTCTCGAACATGTTTTTACATGACCCTTCAAATGTGGGAATGAGGGAAGATTCCAAGCTCGACCTTAATGCATCCTGCAGTACAGATTCCATAATCACCCAAACAAACAGAGTAAATTCTACAAAGTTGTTCTAATACTAGTCGATAATTTATGTCATGTAACATGCATACGAAATGCCTTAGAGCTCAACTACTATGGCTAGATCAATAAAAGGATACTTCGAAAAGGAAAAACAAGTCATGTTCTAAGGTTTATGAAGTGATAATGTCAAAGATTCATTGAATTAAAATTTTAACAAATGAGTATGAATGTAATTAAACCCTTCCAAAGGATTCAGAAGTAAACGCTTATGAGGACTGAAGAGTATGAAATTAAAATAATCAAACACTTGTGATGAAAATTCATCATATGATCTACGCTTTGGCACAAAAATCATGAAACTGAATTATTGAAACACTTGCCATTTGAAGAAGTGAATGAGAAATAGATCAATTGATCTTATACTTGATAACACAAAAGTAAAGACATGTCTGATGCATGACTTTTACCCGCAATATTAAAATGTAGTCCCACGTTGACATAAGATGTGATTACTATAAAAAATTATTTGTTGTAAAAAAAATTTTCAAGTAAGATTCTCTTTCATCAGTTACCATACGAAAGAAATGGACATTTCCTAGGATGCTTTAACACTAGCCATAAAGAAGGAACATCATAATTTTTTACATAAAACACAAATATACTGGGTCATCCTTCTTATTTATTTTTTAATATTGTTCACATGTACTATTATTAAGGACAACAAAAAGATTATAAAAATGATGTTATATTAACCAGAAATCACCTGAAGAGCTTGCTTTCCAGTAGTTTGAAACTGTGCTTGGATCTGCCTAGCCAATGTGGCCTCTAGTTTTGAACTAACTGATTTCTCTAATTGATTCACTGCCTTCTCTCCTACTCCTTTCTGCAGTACGAAAAGAACATTTCCATTCAGAAAAGTCTGCTATCAAACTGAGTAAAGACTGGTCTCAGGAAAAAGAAAAATTAAACCTTTTGGCAGGCCCTCATTATCCAAAAATATCATTCATACACAATAATCTCTCTATTTATGCATTATAAGGCAACAAATTTTTCTCCAAAACCTTTACTTATAGCAGATAATTTATCAGAATAAATAGGCTATCCAGAACACCTAAAAACACCTTAGATCATAATCGAACCTGGAAAGACTCCGTAATTGCTGAAGATATGGATTTCTCTGTAATTTGAGTTATTGAACGAGCTAAACCTGGTCCAATGGCACCTATTTCCTTCTTGAAAGTTTTCTCTAACATGGTTGGAAGATCCCTGTTTATAGCATTGGTGAACAAGTTTGTTAATTGTTGAGTGCGGTCTCGTTCCAACTTCTCTTGTTTAGCATTTTCTTCTTGGAAACGAGCCCATAAAGCATCTGAATTAGCCTTAACAACTTTTTCCATGCTCCGGCCTAGGATTCCCTCTAGCCGTTTACCCTCTTTGGTAACTGGGCCAGTAATCATCGCATTCATCTGTTTCTGTAATTCCTTTTGTGTTCCAATTAACTGTAACATGTAATAGCATTTACTATTAGTCAAAAAGTGTGATAATACATAGGTCATTGCAGAATGTATATGTTAGCCACATAAACATAATTAAAGAAATAGAAACACTCATTTTCTGGATATCACCGTAATTTCAATTTTCTAATTATCATTGCAGAATTTAACATTTAGCAAATAGCAGCCAAAGTCAGATAAGAAATAGGTCTCCCTTCCAGCACAAATCACAGGGAATGACACTCAATCTACAGATGTTTGATAGACATCAAAAACCTTTAGCCACAGTAAGTCATGATATTAAAAACTTAAAGAGTATTGTCGATTTTTTAATCCCTATAGAGTAACAAAAACATATAAGGTTAAAAAGCAGTACTTTGTTCTGTAAAACTCAAACAACATTTTAAAAGGTTGCTCATGCATGATTGTAGTGCCAATTTTGAAGAATCACCTGATTCAGCATGTCTTTCATAGCTGATAACTGAGGTAACGCAGCTTCAACAGGTGGTGTACCTGACACGCCATCAGGTTCATTTAATGAATCAGTGGAGTTAAATGAGCTTGGAGAAGAGGAAGATGGACCGGATATCTGTGAATTTTTCCCCTTCTGCTTTTTCCCTTTTGTAGCTTGGACAGGGGTTGTTACATTAGTATCTGAGTCAACGCCCTTGAGAGTGACATCATTCGTCACATTTTGGACTTTATTTTGTTCTCGGGCCTCAGTAACACCAACATCATTAGCGTTCACGGTTCCCTCTGTACAATATGTGTCAATGCAATCCCGTGCCATTTGAAAACCAAGATCTGAGGCCTGGGAGTAAAAGGCTTTCTTCTTTTTGTCGTCAAGAACCTCATTGCTTTTAATAGCTCCTGTTTCTCCAACAACTTTAACCTCTACTTCATTGCTCTCTGCATCCTTGTTGATAACATCTTCAACATTTGCCTCTAAGGCAGTCATTCCCTGATTAAGCTGAGCATGTTCAGAAGATGAAGCAGCTGTAGATAATATCTCTGATGGAGTTACCAGATGTGTTGGGTGTCTAAATGCTGCATGATTAGGAGCCATAGAAACATCATTTTGTGTGACATCTTTGTCACCCTTCATGAGATTGTCTGTCGAGGGAGATGCCTCAGAAACATTATCTTTGACAACATTCTGATCATCAACTTGATCTTTGAGAGGCAGACTAGTATCATTGCTATTCTGTAAATTACTATAACCTGACAAATTTCGTGATAATCTAGGACTCAAAGGAAGAGAGGTTGATGATGGATGTTTTTCACCTAAGATGTGAGATGGAGTAGCAATTGAATCGCAATCCGCCCGTGAAGTAGAAACTATAGGCAAGCTTGTAACCTCAGAAGAAGCCATTTTAACAAGATGGCTTGGTGAGGGAGCAATATCAGATGGTTTACTCTTATGGGATGATTCCAGCATTGCAGAACTATCAGCAGTATCAAAAGGATGAGAGCCAATTGATTTCATTTTCTCCAATTCTAAATTCTCTATGGGTGGTGGCAAGCATTGTGACAAGTTTAATGCATACTGCTGAATAGCTTGTGTTTGGACACAGTACACCTGTACGACATGATCCCCATCTGGTAAGCTATCACTTGTCCCAGTAAGACTTAGAATTGGCATTGTGACAGTAAACTCAGCAATGTAGTCCATACGTGTTGCAGCTGGATCAGGCCCATATTCAATATGGACAGCATATATGGCATTCTTTTTGGCATTTGCCAGTAGAAACAGACCTGCCCGAGGCAATGCAACAACTTGATTAAAAAATGCTTCCTCAACATTGGATTCAGCAGAGCTCTTTATTTCCAAAGTCTGGGTACAGCGCCATGATTCAGCATCACAAGGCAAGAGCCATCCCTCCTCATTTGTGGAGGTCCACATTTTCAATTCCCTATTGAGTGGACCCTGTTAAAAAGGGGGGAAAAACAAAATGAGGGTTTAGCATGGAAAATATATACCAGCAAAATAAGTGCGTATACTGATAAAAAAAGCCTGCCATATGCTATGTTAGTATGTTCTCTATGATAGGGCAATAAGTATGTACCGCAGTGATAAGCACAATATGATCAGGACGGTGTGGAGCAGTTAGAAATGTCACGGAATTAACAGGAACGCCATCATGCGGTTTTAACACGGCAAGTGGTAACGGCTTACGGTCATCCCAAATTTTCACCTGTTGCAAACAATTAAAGTCCACAAGGGGATAATCACAATTAACAAAACATAATATGAACACAATCTTAGTGCAAATCTTTACCTTAAAGTTCATATTTTGCCTTATCTAAAGCAAGAAACAAGTAAATGGTAACACCCGTATTCCAATCACACACTTCATAAATATGCAGCACTGTCATGAGCTAAAAGTTGCATCTTTAATGCACCGTAATTTCATAAACAATTTAACCTCCTCATAAAGCATTAGGCTAGATAATGAACTTTTTATATGGATGACATCCCTCCTCCTATTTGTATATTATTTCAGTCTTAACGTTATTCCTTTAAAAAATTGTATATAATAATAATAATACATGAAAGAGAAGCCTTTTAAAACATCCTAATTGGTTCACTAGTTATCTTTTCTATTCATTACTTGGCTGATAAAAATTTACCATTCACTTATGATTATGATACATACTCCTTACAAGTTACAAATCTCTAAATTCCACCCCCCCCCTTCTTTTTTTTTTGTACAAAGTAACCACCATATATTTGATAGTTTACTTAATTTTATTTATTTTTTATTTATTTTTTATTTATTTCTTGTGGCCTTTCTAAACTTAGAAGGTATGGGCTGTGGCAATAACATATCCCCAGTTAATCAATTCTATTGCGTACTTGGAATGAAGAAAAATATAACTAAAAGATGACAAACTCAAATGAAAACCGAAGGTAAATACCAACCGTGCCATCCAATGATGCTGAAGCCAACCGGGTGGTCATCCATTGGCACATTGATAATTCAGTAATTTCACTATCGTGCTTACCAACTAACAAGACCCCCTCAACCAGTTTATCAATAGGACATTGAAGTGGTTCCTCTGCAGAAAATGTTTTCCCCTTTCCGACTCTCAATAAATCAACTTTCAGGATGTAATTTCCAATTGCCACAATTAAAATTTCCTGTAAAAAAGATTAATTTATTAAAGTGTATCACAATAAAGCAAGAAACGAAAATCCACAACCAGCAATGCAGTAAAAACTCAAGTAGAATAATATAATTTGCAAACTACAATTTACTTGTTTGTGAGGATGCCAACACAGCCTTGGATGGACTGCTTTTCCCAGTCCTACTATTTGGATTGCAACAACAATTTTCCCAATAATTTGAGGCTTGTCATCCTCATCCGGGCCTTCATGAATCTTCCATATGAAAACCCGTCCATCAACACTTACACTGGTGACAATAGAAAGTTAGTTGACTTAAATAAAACTAATTCTAAAAGCAAAGTGGTAACAGAAAGACAAAGATCTACCTGGCTAAAAGGTGAACATCCTCAGCAAAGAAAGCCATGTCAGTAACTCTCTGATAATAAAAAACAGAGTAAACATACTTCAGATACACAAAAAGATAAACAGACAAGGAGGGAGAGAAAGAGAGATCAAAGTAATCATATTCTGATAGTTGTCATTGCTAATAGTACTTCCACCACTTCAGGTTCGAAAGCAACTACAGTCTCGAGAACTCTCACCAAATCATAAAAAGAAACTAAAATTAACAAAGATCATTGCAACAATTACAAGAACTAAACTTGTTTAGTTGTGATTCAAACATCAATCAAAAATTGAAGGTCAACATAAACTGCCCTTTTAAAATCAAACCGTCGAAAATGTCAACAAAAAAAAAGGATCACAAGTGGATTCAAAGACATAATCAACCAACCTGAGTGTGGCCTCGAAGCAAAGCTCTCAAAGCAGTATTAATATCAAGAACCCTTATCGCACCGGGCTTCAGTCCATAACATATATAAGATCTATTCACCGCAATTTGACGGCCAACGACAAGGGTGGGATCAGAACCGTACTTGGTGATGGGAGTGACCTCCAATTGAGGCTGCACCTCACCCTGCAATCTCACATCGATATCATAAATAGCTTGGTCGCCGATTAAATGGCGTCCCTTGGGAAGTTTCCTGCTGGGCATTCTCATCGGAGTAGTAGGCGCCACCATAGCGTTACCGGACACTGCTGCAGCCGACGACGACGAAGAAGGAGAAGAATCAAAAGGAATCATGGTCGGAGGAGGCAAATCGAGATTAGAACCAGAGGGAGATTTTTGGGTGTTATTCAATAGAGCCATCAAGCGAGCCCCGCTAGTAATATTGGGGTTAGGGGAAGAAGAAGAAGAAGAAGGAGGAGGAGGTGGTGGAGAAGCGGCGGGTGAGGGAGCAGTGGCTATGGCGGCGGCGTATGAGATGGGTCCGGGGCTGGGAGGCTGCGGCATATTGAGGTTGGGGAGGTTATGAAATGGGTGAGTGGAGGCGCCAGTGGGTGGAGGGTAAGAAGCTGGAGAAAGAGAAGGGATATTGGGAATAGGGAAGTTGGAACCGGAAGAGGGTTTGAAGAGTTGATGAATATCAAAGAGTGGCGGTGGTGGTTGAAGGTGGCTCTGGTTCTGGTTCTGATTCTGATTATAGGTCAAGTTTGGATTTAGGTTGTTGTTAACCCCAGTTGGGGAAGCCATGAAAGAAATAAGAAAGAAAAATAAAAAGAGTAATGAAATGAGTGATTTTCTTCTTAAGTATACGATTAAGTACACCTATTATTGTTAATATTAAGAATGAATAAGAAGCTTTTACTTTAGAATAGAAGAAGATATCCTCCAATCAAAAGCAAATCCAATCCAATGATGGGTTTTAGATTACAACTTTTGGTACTATTCTTTTTTTTTTCCTTTTCTGGATTGAGAACATGAGATTTGATAATTAAGAATTTGAATCAAAGATCCAAACTTTAGAAACTTATTAATAGAACACACCACAGTTGTGAATGGTGATGGCCAAGTAGTAATACTGATAGAGTTGTAAAAAAAAGCAACAATCTTTTCTACTTTCTATGTAATGGAAATATAAAACCTTTTCCTCTCCTTTCTCATCTTTGTCTCCCAATAGATGACAAAAAAAAAAGTGGACACTATTATTTTACTAACTATTAAATAAAATGACCATTTACAAAATATTCATGTAATTCATTTTTATTTTCTTTTTTGAGGGGAAAATTAGAATTCTTGAAAATACCTCCTCTTCTAACATTAAAAAAAAAAAATACCTCCTCTTCAATTTGGTTTCATAAGCATAATCCATATCATGCGTGTTACATAACCTAGTGATCCTTCATGAAACTGATTTATAAATTTTCCAATCTCAGACAAACAATAAATAAAATAAAAATGAGGAAAATATTGAAAATAAAATTAATAAATCATGGGGGAAAATGTATTTTTATTCTCATCACATTTTACAAACTCATTTAGAATAATATCATATTTTATAAAACAAACGAATACTGTTAAATGTCATCAGTCATCACAATATTCTCAGTCTGCATATCAAGTATCAATTCCTTATATTCCAAAAGAGAAGAAGGTTCAATCAAATATGCAAAGGAATATTTTATTCAAAAAAGGGAATAAAGATATGGTAATATCACAAGAGTGCACACACACTCTCTCACTGTCAAGGTTGTTTCTTAAGAAAAAGGTCGTTTGTTCCTGCTGATTCTCAATGCTCAAACGCTAAAGCTGTGGATTGAAACCCCACACAACACAATAACACATGCATGTGATTACAAGATATTTCAGGACATAATCCTTTACCTGAGCTGGAAAGCAAGTAGCCAAGTGGCAAGTACTACAAGTACTACTACTACTACTCCTTTTAAGGCAATTATATTACACACAACTCAACTTTTTCAACATTATTGGTATTTAGCTATTTTGGGATTGGGACATACTTATTTAAGTTTAAAAGGCCCAAAATCAGCAAAGAAAATGCAAAGGTTGCACTTACAGGCGCTCCCTATCCATGTATATTCACAAGCTGCAGTGGTGATTCTTCCATTTAAGTAATACTAAGTACGAATAAAACGAGTGTTGAATTTACAATCAAATAAATACAGAATAGACACATCAAAGAGAATTGTACAGCTTTGTCGGTTTTGCAGAAGCATTATAAAATCAGTCACAATGTTATTCAGACAGGAAACTAGAAAAAGGAAAGAAATAAAGAATGAAAATGACACAGGTAAACAGACTGTCTTTTAACGTAATCTATGAGATTTCCGCTTCGTAAACTTTAACTGCAACAGCCTCCAGCTTGGGAAGAGGCTCCATCTCTGCCTCCCGATGGTCCAGGGATTCCACCATACCCAACTTTTATTCCATAGGACTGCAAACAGGAACAACAATGGAGCATCAGACATACAATCACAAGCTCTGAACAACTTAATTTACACTCTAAATCAGTTTTAAATTAGTAAACATAACCATCACCAATTTTGTCATTAATAAATACATATAATGTGTAAGAGTTCCACAATTAGCCATTTACAAATTGCACCAATCAAGATGAGCAGAATTTAATAAATATGTGTTGCATTAGTAAACCCTCTCAGAACAGAAGATGGTCACGACATAATTGACTAAGTGGCAAACTTGTATGACCGGTTCTACTAAGGTGACCTACCAAAATAATGAAAACAATAATTTAAACAGCAAAAAAAAAAAAAAGATTACCTCATTTGATACATCAAAAACTCCATCCTGGATCTTCTTGTATATGGTTCCAGCAGTCTTAATAAATGCCTGAATAAAAGAAGGTTAAGCATTTAACTGTTTGAAGCAAGGTAAGAACTACAAATTTAAACACCAGAAGAAATGAACATGTGTTTGTTAAATTAATCTCGAGTAAGTAAGAAAAAGGAATGCTCACCTCCTCGACATTCTGAGCAGTTTTAGCAGATGCTTCCATGAAAATTAACCCATGCTCCTTGGCAAACTGCTCCCCCTCCTCTGTGCTCACAGCCCTTCTATGAGCGAGATCACACTTATTGCCAATTAGCATTATTGTCATGTTTGCATTTGCATGTTGTCTTGCATCTTCCAACCAGCTAGCCAAGTGATTAAAAGTTTCCCTCCTAAATGTATTAAAAAAAATCTTATATAAACTGGCTAAAAGGTACAATTTGAAGAAGGATATAAAAATGTAGACCTATTCAAGACCTTTATCTATATCTCACTAATGTATGCGGCTTAGGTTTATGTCCAAAATCTTGCTTAGGACTGAATTCATTAACATTAGCAAAAAAAAACCCTCTTGCGTCAAACCCATTAACTTCTGGGAATAAGCTTGAGTTGGTCGCTTGCTCATTCTATTGAACACACTTGCATTATATCTAAGTGAGAAAACAAGAAACTACAAACATCTTTAGAACCTAACCATGGGACAGAAACCAAGTACAAAACCACAGAAAGAAAATATAAGCGGGAACACAGTGACATACAGTTTTTTTTATCTAATTCTGAACCTTAAAATAAGATATAGCGAGAGATAGGAAACTCTAGCATTGTTATCTTAGATAGGTATACGAGAAATAGAATCTACAGCTCATAGGACGTACAACCATTTCACCTCCACGAGTACAATATCATAGATTTACATGTATCAATTACTTATGTATGGTAACAGAATCATATATTTTAACACCAACAAAAGAGGAATGCTATAGAAATCCCATTATATCACTTCATGGATACTATTTCAGTATTTTGCTTAATTTCTTGTTTCCTAAAACGTTTAAAGAGTTCGAACCAATAAAGGAAAGAATTATGGTACCTGGTGATATCATAAACAAGCAATGCCCCAGCTGCTCCTCTATAGTAGGACCTAGTAATAGATCTAAAAGATTCTTGACCAGCCTGGAATATAATATATTATATAAATATATATAGGTAAGAATCTATCAGCATCTGAAGCAGTAAAGCATAAACACGTAACCAATTAAATCAAAATAATGACGAAGAAGAAGAACAAACCGTGTCCCAAATTTGGAGCTTGATAGGCTTATTGTCAATTGTGATCATCCTGGCACCGAACTCAACACCGATGGTTAAGTCGTGAACTGGCTGGAATCGCTTATCAGTAAACTGAAGAAGAAGGCATGATTTTCCAACTCCTGCAAAAGCCAAAAATGAAAAATGAAAAATCCAAAATCATAATTGAATTCCCAAATCTCAAGTCCTCTCAAACGGTTTCAATTCAAAATTCCGATCAAATTGATAATTGGGTAATCGCTACAAACCGCCAAAAAAAAATTAAAAAATTGAAGTAAGGGAGGGGGAGAAGTTTAGAATAAGGATTCTTACCAGTATCGCCGATGATGATGTATTTGAAGAGATAAGCGTACGACATGTTCTTGTTAATCAAATCCCTCCTATTTTCCCTTTTGATTGGATCGGCGCACAGAAATATAACTAGATCTCTTCTCTCTCCGAGTCAGATTTATAAAGAAAAGAAAATCAACAAAGGTTGAAATTCTATAGGAAACTTAGAGCAGAAGGCTTGCGCGTGTGGCTGTCTATATATATATATATTTATGTATGTGTATGTATGTATGTATATGTATATACGTATCTATCTGTGTAATAGGAGAGAAGAGAGGGAAGAAAGGAAAAAGAGCGATTCACAGAGATTTTAATGGTGAAGGCATAAAAGAACAGTTACAGCGAAGCAATGCGCCGTTGTACTCTTCCATTTGTTTCTTGCTGTCACGACTAACGTACCGCATCTCAGGCCCAGCCCATTAATTCTTATTGGGCCTCAATATATTCAAGCCCACTGGTAATTATGAATTGAAATGGGCTTTTAAAAAAAAATAGGAAAACTTACAAAAATACTGGAATTTTAGTTAACTTTTATAAAAATACTGTCACACGGAATTTTTTTCAAAGATACTGTGTTTTTATAAAATACCAGTAAAACACAAAGCAGAACAACTCAAAACAACAGTAGAACACCAGTAAAACACCAGTAGAACACCAGTAAAAACTTAACACAGCATACTGCGGTATGAAACTTATAAAAAAATACAGTAAAAAAGTAAAAAATACCGCCTGGCAGTATTTTTGTAAAAAAATGATAAAAGTTAGTATACTATGTAAATTTTCCAAAAAAATATTAATTTTTGAGCAAAAATTTATAATTTTATTGTTATGCGGAAATTTTTACAAAAATATTATTTTTTTACAAAATAACCGTAAATCAGTAAAATAAAACAATTGAAATTAATTGTGAAAAAACTATAAATAACTGTAAAATATCAATAAAAACTTAACACGAGTA
This sequence comes from Cannabis sativa, assembly GCF_029168945.1. Taxonomy (NCBI): domain Eukaryota; kingdom Viridiplantae; phylum Streptophyta; class Magnoliopsida; order Rosales; family Cannabaceae; genus Cannabis; species Cannabis sativa. The sequence continues at coordinate 43,437,797 of NC_083601.1, forward strand.
TTTTTTTTAAAAAAATTTGCCCTACAATTAAAACAAAAAAATATATAAAATTTTAGTATGTAGTGTGAAATTGGTAACCATTTTCTTGTTATTGATTTATTATTTTATTTTCTCACTTTTCACCTGACTCGCCCACACACTCTCAATTGACTTCTTTTATTACATACTAGTATTTTTTATATATCCATATAAAAAATAAAGACACTAATCTTTGTATAGTTTACCAATTGAACCACAACATGTGATTTGCTGGTGAAACATAGAAAGTGCTACAATAAAATTGCTAAAAAATATTATTAATGTTTAATGTAGTTAAGTATCGAATCTTATATAATTTAAAAAAAATAACTTTTAGACAATATCATTAAATAATTATAGTATGTCATTTATATAAAGTGCTGGTGAGGTAGAAATAGGATGGTAGATAAAGAGATATAAATGTCATTTGTTGTGAATCTTGTGAAGTACAAATCTTTTATTAATACTGTTCCTTAATTATTTATTGCAAGAAAGAACCCTGATTTTAGTATTTGTAATAAATTTATAGCATATTTGAGTAAAACTAATGAAAAAAGAGAGCAGTAAACTAATAAATATAAATAAAGTTTAAAATTAAATATTGTGTTTCTCAGTTTCTGGTAGTACGCTTGTCTTCGACTTAGTTCTGTTTATTTATTAGCAATAAATTACAATAATTTCTATTTTATTCTTTGCTTAATAAATAGGCAATCAATGCTAAGATACGTTATGAATAAAGATCTACTAGAGTAAGGGCTCACAAGTCATTAAAATCGAATTATTTATTCTTTAAAAATCTTTTCTTATTCAATATCTATATTTGTTAGAGTTAGTTAGAGTCAGTCGGTTTAGGTGTCTGTTATCATTTCAGTTACAACTGTAATATTACTTTCTTTTGTCACGTGTTCTTATTTCTCAATGTAACAGTACTCAGTATAAATACAATCTCAGCTCATCAATCTGGTTGAGCTTCTCTTTCATTTCATTCTCTGTTCTCTTTGATTTCTTTCTCTACTTTCAACTCTCACATGGTATCATACCTATGGCTGATCCTGATGATCCTCGCACCAATCCTCCCCCTCGTCCACCACAAGCTCCGATCAATAATCAGGCTGCCGCTCTGCAATTTCAAGTTCCCAATACTCTGCTTCCATTGAACATCCGACTTGATCGCAACAATTACTCCTACTGGCGATCTTTAATCATCCCCTCTGTTAGGGCTCATGGCCTTGAAAGTGTTCTTCGTGGTACAACTCCTCGGCCAGAACCAATTCTTGCAGGTACGAACACGATAAACCCTCTTTTTGATCACTGGATTCGTTGTGATGCACTTCTAATGAGTTGGCTCATGAATTCTCTTTCCGAGGCAATGCTTGGCCATGTCCTTCATTGTGAATCTGCTGCGGATGTTTGGACCGTCTTTGAGAGTCTTTTTGCCACTCAATCCAAAGCTCGACAATTGCAACTTCGCCTTTCCATTCAGACCACCAAGAAAGGGTCCATGACTGTTGATGAATACATATTAAAGATGAAGAATCTTGCAGATTCTCTTGCAGCAGCTGGACACAAACTTTCAGATCAAGAACTGGCGATGTATATTCTTGGAGGAGTTGGTCCCGAGTATGAAACAGTCGTTGTTTTAATGACTGCTCGAGCTGATGCCCTTACTTTACAAGAGGTTCAATACATGTTGCAGAATCAAGAAATGAGGATCGAACAAACAACTATGCCCAATCTCGATCCAGTCCAAGCAAATTATGCTCAATACAACAAAAATAATCAAGCGTCCAATCGAAACTCCAATTCTGGCAGAGGACAACCACAGGGCCGTGGTCATATGTCCAGCAGGGATTCTCAGTATAACAATCGTGGTGGTTCTACTGGTCGTGGTCGTGGTTCTCGACCTGTTTGTCAAATATGTGGCAAGATTGGCCATCTTGCTTACAAGTGTTATCATCGCTATGATAATGAACCTCAAACCAGTTCAAATAATTCACAGCCCCAAAGTCATACACCACAGGCACTTATTTCTGATTCAAATTGCCCAGCAGAGGATAATGGCTGGTATGTGGATAGTGGAGCCACCCACCACATGACTTCAGATGCTCAAAATCTCAATACAACTCAAGATTACAAAGGCAAAGCCAAGATAACAGTTGGTAATGGTTCTAAACTCTCAATTTCTCATATAGGCCAAACTAAATTTCCTACTTGTCATGAAAAGAAACAATTAATTCTCAAAGATGTACTACTTGCTCCTACCATTACCAAAAATCTGTTAAGCATATCAAAGCTTACAACAGATAATAACATAATTTTTCTTTTTGATTCCAATGCATGTATAATCAAGGACAAGATTTCGGGCCAAGTACTTCTTCGGGGCCATCTTAAGCATGGCCTCTATCAGTTGAATCTCTCTCAACCTGATGTCAAATACACTCACCATTACAAGAGACTGCTTCCATCTCCTGCTGCTTATAATTGCAGTCAAGACAATTCTCACACTGCCCTCTCAGAAGCTCAAATTTGGCATCACCGGTTGGGCCATGCCTCCACAAGAATAGTCAAAAATGTCCTATGTAGTATACATTCATCAATAAAATGTAATACTCTTCCATTTTGTCAAGCATGTCAATATGGCAAATTACATAGTATGCATTTTAGTAGTTCTATTCCCAAAACTACTTCTTGCTTTCAACTTGTGCATACTGATGTATGGGGACCATCATTTTATAGTTCAATTGAAGGATTCAAATATTATGTCAGTTTTATCGACGATTTCTCCAAATTCACTTGGATTTATCCCATGAAAACTAAGTCTGAAGTGCCCCTTATCTTTCGGCAGTTTAAGACTTATGTTGAGAGGCAATTTTCTACAAAAATTAAAGCAGTACAATCAGATTGGGGAGGTGAATACAGGCCATTACAATCAATTCTTGAACCCTTGGGCATCAATTTTAGACATCCTTGTCCCCACACTCACAAGCAGCAGGGTAGAGCTGAAAGAAAACATCGACATGTTGTCGATATGGGCCTTTCTTTTTTGGCACAAGCACAAATGCCATTAACTCATTGGTGGGATGCTTTTACTACGGCTGCCTACACTATAAACAGGCTTCCAACTCCAGTTCTTCAATTCAGAAATCCATATGAGGTATTATTTCATTAAAAACCCGATTACACTTTCCTCAAAACCTTTGGATGCTCTTGTTACCCTCTCCTCAGGCCATACCAACAACACAAATTAGCCTTTCGAACTGCTCACTGTCTCTTCCTTGGTTACAGTCCCAGCCATAAAGGGTACAAGTGTATGCATCCCTCGGGTCGCATTTACATAGCAAGAACGGTCAAGTTCAATGAGAGCAATTTTCCCTACCATACTCTTTTTCCCAAACAGTCCACTGTTTCTCCCATTTCACCATCACACCAGCAACAATCTTTTCCTATTATACTTCCCCAACCACCTGTTATACCTTCCCAGCCTATAACTCCCCCTATATCTCCCATTCAGACTCCCCAAAATACCTCAATACACCCTGGAATCATCCCCACTGAACCCACCTTACAAACTACCAGCCCTATTTTCGCACCAGCCACTGATCATGAACCCGAACCCCCTCTACACCCTGTTGATCACATACAAACTCAGCCCTCTATCATGTCCCAACCTGTGAATATTCATCCAATGATCACAAGGGCCAAAGATGGGATTCATAAACCGAAAGCTCTTACTGCTACATCTCACATTAGCATTGAACCTAAAACACTTAAAGCTGCTCTTCAAGACCCACTTTGGTTTGGTGCTATGCAACATGAAATTTTAGCTCTTATCAAGAATAAGACATGGACTCTTGTTCCCTTCCAAGATGGCATGACAGTCCTTGATAACAAATGGGTTCATCGGGTAAAATACAATCCTGACAACACAATCAACAGGTACAAGTCAAGGCTCGTTGCAAAAGGCTTTCAACAAACACATGGCCTTGATTACTTTGAGACTTTCAGCCCTGTAATCAAGCCATGCACAATACGGGTTATTTTCTCATTGGCAGTCACCCACAAGTGGCCAATACAACACATTGATATCAACAATGCGTTCTTAAATGGGGACCTTCAAGAGTGTGTTTATATGGCTCAACCAGCAGGGTTTATAGACAAAAACTATCCTACTCACGTGTGCAAGCTACACAAAGCAATTTATGGTCTTAAACAAGCCCCTCGGACATGGTTTGACAAGCTCAAACACTCCCTCAAACAATGGGGATTCTGCAATTCCAAGGCTGACAACTCTTTATTTTTTCAGCGAAAGAAAGGCAAACTCACTCTTCTATTAATATATGTTGATGATATACTTCTCACTGGAGAAGACTCAGATTATATTCATCATCTCATCTCTCAGCTGCATCAACAATTTGCTCTGAAAAATCTTGGCCCTGTAAGGTACTTTTTGGGGTTTGAAGTCACTCGCAACCAATCGGGCATCACTCTTACACAGGCTAAATATGCATCCGATTTACTAGCTCGAACAAACATGGATGCCGCAGCTCCCACTCCTACTCCAATGTGTCCAAACAACAAGTTGTCAGCCACCATAGGTACCCCTATGGACAATCCTACTCTCTATCGAAGTGTCATTGGCGCACTCCAATATCTAACACTCACGAGGCCCGACATCTCCTTTGCTGTAAATAAACTATCTCAGTTTCTCAAGCACCCAACCAATGATCATTGGCATGCCTGCAAAAGGCTTCTACGATATCTAGTTGGCACCATAGATTATGGCCTTCATTTCACACCATCTGCTGCTCTTAACTTGACTGCCTACACAGATGCGGATTGGGCGAGCTCTATCGATGACAGACGTTCCACCTCCGGTTACTGTGTCTATCTTGGAGACAACCTGATTATGTGGAGTTCTCGCAAACAGTCAGTTGTGGCCCGATCAAGCACTGAATCGGAGTATCGTGCCATTGCCCTTGCCACAACTGAGATTATATGGATTCAATCTCTCTTTGGTGAACTCGACATTCAGCTTCCCGCCTGTCCTATCCTCTGGTGTGACAACCTAGGGGCCACCTCCCTCGCTTCCAATCCTGTCTTTCACCAACGGACAAAGCACATTGAAGTGGATCTGCACTTCATCAGGGACAAAGTCATTGATCACACCCTTGACATTAGACATCTTTCAGCTGAGTACCAAACTGCAGACATCTTTACTAAACCACTTCCTCATCCACAATTTATCAAATTCAGAGACAAGTTAACTCTAGCAGAACCGAGTGTAACTTGAGGGGGGGTGTTAGAGTTAGTTAGAGTCAGTCGGTTTAGGTGTCTGTTACCATTTCAGTTACAACTGTAATATTACTTTCTTTTGTCACGTGTTCTTATTTCTCAATGTAACAGTACTCAGTATAAATACAATCTTAGCTCATCTTTCTGGTTGAGCTTCTCTTTCATTTCATTCTCTGTTCTCTTTGATTTCTTTCTCTACTTTCAACTCTCACAATATTAGATATAAAAAGGTGCCAACTTTACATGATGCAACAACAGTTATAATACTCTTTAATATAGTTTACTTATCTAGATAAGAAGTATGAGAGAAAAATATGATATATGACCCTTCAATAGTCAAGAGGCAATCATATAAGGGCCCTCCAACTTAGATAGTATACTTATCCAAAACTACTCTACAACCAAATTATATTCATATCAAACATTACAGTGATGATTGACGAGAATGAATGTTCCAATATGCATTTTTCAAATGAGTCAATTTCTCATCAATCATGTCAATAACTTGAGAGAGAACACCAAAGTAATTAGCTATCTTGTGAGTCTCTGACCCTCTTTTCCCACATAATCAAATCATTACATGGTCTTTCTTCTCGAGTCACACTTGGAAAAACCAAAACCATGTTGTTGAGTTTTTCTTATAGTTGAGGCTTTGCCTGGAAAAAATGAGAGGATCTCAATAGTGAAGAGTGATATCCCAATTACTGATTGTGCTTGGAATTGTTGCTGTGAAAAGATTGTCTTCACTTCTGTACTTAAACTCCTCAGTACTTTTAGAGTTTACTGAGCAAGACTTGGGTTTTGTACTGGAGTATGCTCCAAACCTGCCAGGTCCTCTTCCCTTAATTCTTATTCCACAGTTAGAGGAATCACTTAATAATAAATCAACTTTCTCAACAGCTCCACCAGAGTTGTACATGTTTAGTAATCCAATAGCTGCAAATTCAATGTTCTTGTTGTAAACCTGCAAAAAAGGTAATCACATTATGAGAACATATTCAAATTTATACGTGTTAGTGTTGGTTTTACAGTTTAGAGTTGTAACATAAACCAACCTTAATAGGAGATACGGTAAGAACTTCACATTTTAGAACTTTCAAGGTGATGCTTAGAGATTCATCTTTTGGTACACGAGATAGAGAACCTGAAGATTCAATCAATTAGCCTTTTCTTTCTTCTTTTTGGCTAAAAGGGTGTGAGTTCTTATATTCTGTTTTCATATATATGAGACCTTGCAATGGAGAGTAAAACACTTACCTGAGTTGAAGGAAAAGACTGCACAATCTCCAGTCCACTGTGTACCAGAAACCTCATCAAAGTACTCTATATCAGCAGGTGAGACTAGGCCTGAGAGCTCATCACTAACATTTTTCTGAACAGGATTGCTCATACAAGGCCAGCTTCCTGCTCCTTGACAATTGAAGATGCCTATAACTCCAGTGCATTTGTTCAAGTTCCATATTTTGAGAAGACTATACCAAAATCATGAGAAAGTAATCAGAAGAGTTATGTTTTTGTAAATTGTATGTAATGAAAAGACTCAAAGAGTCATATATACCTTTCTCCATCCATAACTGGGTCATTGAATAAGCAATCACGTGAAGGCCTCCCTGGATATCTTGCTCTGAGGACTGATCCATCAGGAAGTACAAGCCTCTTCAGTACCTCGAAATCATGATGACCCGGTTTATCACTGTTACCAACAAAGTAATAATGAGAAGCCAAAATATTTTTTGAGGAATTGCAAAGGGAAATATATGCATTGTAATGTTAAGCTACCTAACATAGACTCCACAACCTCCCACAGCTCTAGCAGCAGCATGAAACTCAGCTGCTTCATGGAGACTCTGAAAGTTTTAATGTAAATTAGTTCTTTCTGAATTTGGAAAAAACAGAAAAATCATAACAGTACAGCTCAACTGTAGGAAAGTAAGTTCATACATAGAACATATCCCAATCTGGTACAACAACTTCACCAAGAAATATGCTATTGTATGATACAGCAGCTATGTGTAATGTCTGCGTGGAAGGATTTTTCGGGTAGTAATCGTCTGATGCTCTTGTTAAGGCACTTACTTTTGAGCTGCAACAGAAGAATAGTAGAAAAAGTCACCACACAGTTCGGGGAAGATTAATGTTTTATAACATGCTCATATATTTTGGTTCAAACAAGCACAAGGAATATATACTGGTAAATGGAGTCAGTGCTTAGACCCATGCAGCAGATTATGCTGTTGTCTTGAAAATTGCTTGATATGGATTTCTCAAGTGCCTGTTGGAACTGCTTAGTAAGAGAGACTCGGCCACCAGAGCCAGTTGAAATGGTTTCCAATATGTTCTGAACATCAACCTTTACTCCATCCACACCTTGTGAAACAAGATATTTGTGTAGATCATCAAGAAACTGGTGTGCTTTATCAGCATCAATTGCGCCAACTCCATATTTCTCCATGCAATCCATTGCTAAATCCCTCATGTTTGCTAAATTCCCAGGTGACTGCACTGGGTATCTTAGCTCTGGGTTATACTTTTTAGTTCCAGGAACATCTGGAACAAGTCCTCCCCAGTACCCCATTAAAGCATGCCACACAAAAACATACCTAAGAATTTTGAAAAGCTAAGATGAATTATTCTGAAGAAGAATATATTTTTTTGTTCTTTCAATACAAACTTATGGAAACCTTACTTAAGTCCATAAGTATTCTTAATTTCTGAAACAAAACTCTTGAGATCACTTGGTGCATCACTTTGAGCATCATTGCTTGCTCTTCTAAACTTATTGTTTTCATTGATGCTGAGCAATCTCCCACCAAATCTGCAGTTTTGAGAAAATTAGAAGGCTTATCTCCATGTGCTTCTAAATATGATGACAATGAAACAAATGTAAAGAACTTACTGCGACCCTTCAACAAATGGTTCTCCTTCTTTTTGGAACTCATTTGATACATCTTGCCACCCATCGTCGATTATGATAAACTTTGCTGGAGTGCCTCCCTCAGACAAACTGTGTTTGTATGACTTGCAGGTGAGATAGCTCTCATTGAAAATAATTTCTAAAAGAAGTGTATGAATGAAATCAAATGAAACTTCATTTACCTTTTAAGTCCCTCTCTAATTCCTTGAGGATTAACATCTTGGTAGAAGGCATCCCATGTACACCAACCAAACCAATCTAACATTCCAGGCATCTATGCATAATTAACAAATAAAAACATTATGAACACAAATGTTGATGACCAAAATAATGAGGCCTCTAGATGTAATCGGATTTGCTTAGTTATTACCTGTTTGGATTCTCTGTGTGTAAAGGTCCCTTTATACTTCTCCAAAATCCTACATATTTCAAAGCACGCATAAGCATCAATGAATTAGTGAACTAGCTAACCAGATATTCATTACATTCAATTCCAGAGAAGCAACAGTTTTGGGCTGCTTGAACCTTTCTACTATAAACTTCAAAACTGGAAATTTGCTCAGAGAATTCTACCTACTTCATAGATTCTTTTATTAAATCAAATGGGTGGTTTCCAGAATTCACAAAAACTGCTCTTAGAGATTGTGATGTAACTATGGATGGATCACCTATCAAAACACACACAAAGAAGCCATGTTATTATATTGTAGAAATGAGATAAGTGCCTTAGGAGTAGGGTAAGTATTGGCAACAGAAATAAAAGAAAGAATATAGTGGAAGAGAATATCATTACCACTTTCAACACAAAACTCAAGCTCATTTGATGAATTTCCCTGTAAGCTGCTCCTGAATTCACCATCTATTATTGGCAAGAATACAACATAAGAAGTCTCATCTGAATCTTGTCCTTTACCAACTTCCAGCAGCAACATCTGAGTTTCAACAGGAATATCCCTTCCTGAGTTACCAACTCGCGGTATCATCCACCATAGCTTAAATCGAAAAAGAGATAGAAACCTGACATCCCTGCATGATGAAGAATGTGTACTATATGTTGAAATTTCTGTAAAATCATAACTCATTATAAACCCCAGGGCAACTAAGCTAACAATTAAAACACATATTGTTCATGAAAAAATTAGATGATACCAAGAGAACAAAGCTTTATGACTTTACAGAAAGTGAGCCGAAGTATTAGACTTAGGTAATACCATCTTTATTAGAAGTTAAGGAAAAAAGAAAACAAACAATAGTCAAATCAAGTGCTGGTAAACTTACCTGAGTAGTACTTATTCATGGAAGGTCTAATTGCACAAATTGCATATGCTGGCACTACCATCTACCATAGCCAATTATGAAGCAGATTTCTTTTGTTTTCTTTTACAATCTTAGACCAACTTATAGCAAGAAGAAGATATCAAAAGCAACACAATTACACTAATAAAGAGATGCTGGTCTACGACGACATGGGAGAGGAAGGGGGGCCTCTGTCGCTTTGATGGGAGTGAACATGGCTATTTTGATTCCCCAAGTCCTAATACGATAGCCAAGAAACAGGGCATTTGATTGATTTTCACTTAGCCAAGATAAGATTAAAAATAACCAAATTTATTTGTACGTAGTCAGAGAGTTCAATCAACATAGTGAATCAACTACATTAGCATTATACTCAGTTAACCACAAAACTACACCACATACCGAATGACTCCAAGCTTGAAAACATGCCGGGCACTTTCATCCGCCGAGGTAGCCCCAACAAATGCAGATGAATTAGTGAAAGGGGTCACAACTACGTTATCAGGGACGTTGGTTAACGCATCCTTGCCACCAATACTAATAGCTCCATCTTTAAGTACAGGTTTAGCGTTAACAAACATGGAATGTCTCCATGACTTAGAGTTAAACTGCACGAACCCACGTGAGAAAAGCTTCTGGTTAGAGGCTATAAAGCGAGAGCAATGAAAATTGAGTTGCAGAGTTTTTGGAGATGAAGAGAACATGGTGGTGGACTGAATCATGGCAACCATAATGGCATTAGCCAATTGGTTTTTTCTTTCTTTCTTATGTTTTGTAAGTTTTTGACCGTTGAGAATACTTAAGCAGTGTATGGCGGGAGAGAGTGGGTAAGGATGTGTGATTTAAGTTGATCCAATATGATAGGACTTGGAAGATTGGAGATAGTGAAAGAGATATTACATGGTAAGATAACTCAATGTTCTTGGCTTTGTTTATTGGCCAATGATGGCCACAATGGAAGGTTCTTTCTTTCTTTCCATATTTATACTGTAATTCAATCTTTATTGGGTACTGAGCGTCCTCTCATTTTTTGCTAGACTTATTTGCCCCCACCAATAATCTAGTTCCCTTTGTTTTAACTTTAATAATACATATTAGAAGAGAATAATCCACCTCGTACAGCCAGTTTGGCTCAAGTTCCCTCTCTAACAGATTTTTTTCTTTTCTTTGGTTAAAGTAGAGGTGGGCATCCGATCCAATCCAACTTTTTTTTCCTCATCCGATCCAATCCAATTAGTAATTGGATTTGGAAAATCATCATCTGATCCAATCCAATTAGACCTCAAAATCCAATCCAATCCAATCCAATTACTAATTGGATTGGATCGGTTTTTTAATTGGATATCCAATTACACACCTAAATTTCAATATTAGCTTAACAATATAAAGAAAAATACGTAAAAAAACTAAGTATCACTTTTTATTTAAGTTTAATACTTCATAAATATACTATTCTTACAAGTATATTGTAGCTAACAGTTTTAAATAATTAAAACAATAACATTTCTAAGTAATAAAATAGAACAAAACATCATGAAAATAAATATACTAAACAATCAAGTGTTACAAATTCAACATACAAAAAAATCTAATAAAAATATAATATATATTTATTATATTTTTCAATATTTTTTATTATATAAATAATTTTTTAACATATATAAATGTAATTGGATTTGATCGGTTTTTAATTGGATTTTGAGATTGACATCCAATAACCGATCCAATCCAATTAGAATCCAACTTTTAACATCCAATCCAATCCAATTGTAATTGGATATCCAACTTTTTGTAATTGGATTGGATTGGATCGGTTCGGTTCAATTGGATTGGATTGGATGATGCCCACCCTAGGTTAAAGTATCCTTGGTGTTGGACCTCATTGATTTTGTCTTTCTAGTTTTTGGGATGACTCCTAATCTTTGTGGTGTTGGTTTATTAACCAAAATAATATAAAAAAAAATTGGCTATGATGTGATCGTCCACGTAATTACAAAAGAGAAAAATGTAGTAGCAACATTGTGGACAAATATGTGGAAGTTTGTAGAGGAAAATGCATATATTACTAATTAACTTATGGCATCAAATTATGAAAACACTATAACCACATAACACTATAATTAATTAGTAATTTTTATGTTTTTATTAAACTAAAATGTATACAACCTAATACTGAAAATGTTAAATTCTTTTTGTTGCTAAGGATCTTAAGTAAAAATTAGAAATGTTATTTAGAGCAAATGTACATAAAATAATTACTGAATACAGCTATTAATTTTATTTTTTATTAATAGAGATCTGCAAATCTAATAATAATAGCAAAACATGTATTTATTTCAAATTCAATTAAAAAAAAAACTTGAAAGAATTGAATCTAAAAACTGAATTTCCTAAACCTTCATCCTAAAATTTGAAAAGGCTTCTAAGAAGGGTGAGCCGTAGAAACTACAATGGGACTTCTAACGCGGTGGTTTCCATCAGACCAAGTCAACTTTCCAAAGACATAACCTTTCAAATGGTATCCCTTGTTTTTAAGGGTAACTCTGAAGCTTTTCTCCTCAGAACGACGCCTGAATACCAAACTTTTGGGCTCAACCGTCACTGACACTCCCACCGGTTCCAGCACAAGGGCCGAGTATGTTCCTATGGACCCCACGTTCTTTACTCGCCGTGTCACGGTCACTGAATCGGAAAGCTCCGGCACCGTTATGGATGGGTAGTTGAAATTCAAAACGCTGACGTTTTTGGGACACCTGTACGGTTGCTGGGTGAAAAGCTTAAGCTGAGTCTGGTTGTACCCGCTAGCGCAGAGAAAGTCTAGGTAGTCTTCGGTTCTCAAGTCGTACACCAACCCCGGGTCCATGGCTCTGTTTGGTCTGATATGACCTCCGCCGTAGCTGAATGGGGTTCCTTTCTCTTTCGAAGCTTCTTGCATGGGATTAACTGTGTTGTCTCTGGTTCTTGCTATGGAATATTAAGACTACAAATCAGAGAAAGAAATGGGAAAAGGGTATCTTTGAAAAATGAGAATTTGTAATAATTTATACCAGTTGTGAAGATTGCTGATCGAATAGCGGCTGGGCTCCAAAAGGGGTTGAGGCTTTTGAGAAGGCCAGCGACTCCGGAGACGTGAGGGCAAGCCATGGATGTGCCTGATTCTGTGTTGAATGGGATTCTTCTGTTGTCAAAATCTAGACCCGTTGGGCTTGTGTCTTCACTGTATGCAGCTATGATGTTTACTCCAGGGGCAGTTACATCAGGCTGAAGCATGAAGATGAAATATGTTTAAGTACAACCATTAGTGAAAATTGATCAAATTTTGATATGGGTTTATGGAGTTCATTTCAATCGAACCTTGAGAATTTCAGGAGTGATAGTGTTTGGGCCTCTGGAAGAGAAAGAAGCCATGAATGGAGCAGGCTTTGTGTTTATTTGTGTATTCGGGGGCTGGAGCTTGGCTTGTGGATTGCTGTTTGTAACAACGTGAAAAGAGTTTACAAAGTGTTTGACTAAAGAGCCAAGAGAAAGAAAAAAAAAAAGAAAGAAAGAACTCGGTTTTATATATACCTTGTGGAATTGATGTAGGAGAAAACAGATTGACCGTCTTTGAAAGTTATTTGGGATGCGGGGAGGAAATGAGCGTCGGCAATGAGTTCATTTCCACTGAGATGATCATTGCAGAGTATGAGTCCAACTCCTCCGGCTAGAGCAACCTGTTGACCCTTGTCAACTCTTGGAGTCTCACCCCTTAGACAAGCCACAATCTTTCCCTTCACCTTGGTAGGGTCTAGTGTTCCTGGCTTACAAAGTATTCTGCATAAAGAGAGAGAAGTCTCATATTATTAAGGGTCTATTTTCGAAATGCGAAAAAAGTTACATATAAAACTATTAGGAAATGCGCAGGTTTTCTTACGCGTCAGAATCAGTGGCATTGGATGCTGTAGCTTGTGCCCCATTGATTAGTGGGTAGAATTTGTCTTCTGGTAAAGGTACGGAAAGGCTTGTTCCCTGGTATTACAAAAACAAATGTATAATCCTAAACATGTTTTATAATTATGAGTAGGTAAGGTTTCAGCAAGAGAAAAGCAATGAAATGAACCTTGAGGCGTAAACCATTTTGGAGTTCAACAAAAGCTTGGAACTCTCTATCCAAAGTACTAGCTCCCACTGTAATCAACCAAGGTGCAACGTTTGAAACACTTCCTGGATCTGGCCCTGAATTTCCAGCCGAGGTAACAACTACAATGCCATGCTTGACAGCATGGAATGTTGCAACAGCTATTCCATCGTCAAAGTAGTCAGCCGGGTCTCCACCAAGTGAAATTGAAATGACATCAACCCTGTCATTTATGGCATGATCCATAGCTGCCATGATGTCAGCATCGAAGCACTCGCCTTCATCGATTGGGGGCCAGCAAACCTTGTAGGTTGCAACTCGAGCCATAGGGGAACCACCTTTAGCTGTCCCATTTCCGGAACCATAAACACTGGCTCCAGCGACGAAGTTCCCACCTGCTGTGGACAGAGTGTGAGTTCCATGACCATCATGGTCAAGTGCACTCTTGTAGGAGGAGTTGAGATTCCCTGCATAGGCCTCATATCCTTTGTTGAAGTACCTTGCTCCTATAAGCTTCCTGCACTCACCAAATATGAAACATAGTGTTATGTTTGTAATTTGTGGTATTTAGAACAAACGACAATGTTAACATCTGCATAATTCATAAAAGTAAGATTCTTTATCCACCTGATAATTGATTTTAATCTAAGCATGAATCAAACATTGCAAGGATGAACAGAAAAACCAATGAGAATCAAGGACTAATACAAACACTGTTTATATTAGCATGATGAGTAGATAAAAAAGAGGTAACCTGTAACCTGTTACCTGTTACAAAAGAATCCATCTGTATTTGTCCGACTCTTCTGACAGATTCCCCTCCACTTCCCTGGAATGGGTCCATATCCTTTGTCGTTAAAGCTCTGTGATTTGGGCCAAACACCTACACTCAAAAGAGAAAAAGAAAAGTTAGAAATTGTTTTGTTACAATTCAATGGTCCACCACCATGATAATAATTCAAAAAAAGATGAAACAAAAATATTTTTTTAAAAAAACCAGATGAATTTTTTTCTGTACTAGCTAATCATAAAAAGAACTTATCTCTACAGTTTGAAAATCTCTCCTCTTTCTAGTTTATACAACTGAAAAAATATAAGAAAGTAGATACCACACTATGTGAAATAATGATTCTGTCTATGTAGTGGGTTCTTGGTCAAAACTCATATCCTTTGATCCATGCAGATTACAGAATCACAAAGATATGGTATAATTAAAAAGATCATGATTATAATGTCGCCATACATTACAATGTAGTTATAATTAATTATAAACAAAAAAACAAAGAAGGTGTAGAGAATGTAAACCTGTGTCAAGATTTGCTATAATTGTATTTCTTCCAAATTTGGCTTTATTCCACAATGACATTTGAGGAACATCACCATTCTCATTTTCAAGCCTCATAAAACCCCATGATCTTGTAGTATGCAGTTTTTTCCCTTTGTTTAAGAAAACCGATACAACTTCTGGGTGTTCTGCATTTCATCAAAGTATTTGATATAAATCTTAACACTTCAGTACTATATAATATAACATATGACATATATATGTATAAATGTATTACTTGCAATTTCAGCTGCCTCTTCCTCTTCGAGAATGGCGGCAAAGCCATTTATATGCCTTTGGTACGAGTAAAAGATTGACTCTGTTGCCTTCTCTTTACTGTAATTAATGAATAAAAAGAATGTGTAAATATATAAAAGAAAAACAAAAACAAAATCATGGGCACATATAAAATAACGAATAATGTATACCTTCCCAGAAAAGAAGCAAGAAAATTATAATGAGAATCAGTCACTCGATCAAGAACGGGCTGTGTAACTTTAGAGCCATGTGCATGTGATCCTAAATATACTATATAAGACTTTAAAACAAAACAAATAAAAAGAAGGTTAGTAATAGTTTGAGTGTGAGGGTGGAACAAAGAAGTTGATTGGTGAGAATAAAAGAACAAAAAAATCAGTGAAACATTCTTACTTTCTTGATGGCAAGAGCCGGTGGTACTTGGAAGAGAGAAAAAAGCAGGAGTAACTGGACGATAATTATTGAAGACTTTAGTGATGACCACATTTTTGTGGTTTTGTCAGTATAGTTTGGCTTTTATTTTTCAAGTACTAGTCGTCGAAAGTGATACACTTTCTCTGCTTTTGATGATTATAATATATAAAACACTGCTATTCTATTCTCTCACAAAATTATTAGCACAGATAATCTTCAGTATAATAACTATAATAAACCTTTAATTTTGTTTCCGCTTTACATAAATAAAACCACTGTTTTAACTTTTTTATAGATGCTTCAAAAAAAAAAAAAAAAAAAAAAAAACTTTTTTATAGAACTATAATTTTGGAAATAGTCGTAGGATGATAACAAGATCTTTCTGGTTAAACTCTCATCCAGAGAGAAAATCGCTGTATCTGTTAGTTTAAAAAAAATATCAAGACTTTTTATTTGTTTTACTTATTTATTTAGTTATTATTATTATTGTTCAGCAATTTATATTTAATTACCCAATATACTAAATTTTTTAGTAGAAAACTTTTTCAATGTTTTTTTTTTATTATTATTATTATGAAAAAACACCTTAAAAAAAATCAGGAAACAACATATTTTATATTTTGAAAAATATAATAATATAATATTTAATACAATAAATCTAGTTTAGGAATGTTATTTTTATTTTATTTTATTTAAATGGTTTAAGAATGTTATTTATTTACTTAAGTTTAGAATTTAAATTAATATATTTTTACAAGAAAATAAAGGAAATTATTGATAAAATGAAGTATGTTTTTATATTTTGATTTGTTCCAAAGTTAAAGATTGATTTAATACTAAATTTTAAACATATTTAAAATTGAAATAAAAATATATTTTTGAGTGAGAGAAAAAAAAATAGATATGCATAATAATCTCTTATTTGGCATGAATCTTTTAGCATATGCTAAAATTAATATTAAATTAAATTTTGGAAAAATTATATAAGAAAACTACAACAACAAAAATAATATACAAGTAACAAAAAATTAACAACGTAAAAATACATTAAAAAACTGTAAAAACTACAAAAATATTTAAAACTAGACAACATGTTGGCTCTTTAAATATTAGTTATATTATTTTAAAAATATATATAAATTTATCAATTTTCATTTGTTGAGTTAATTTAATTAATAAATAAAATATTTTAAAAATTAAAATGAAAAAAATAAAAAACATAAATTTAAAATTTTAAAATAGTAAAATTATTAAAAATATTAAAAATGAGCTACAAATTATTTATACTATAAGTAATACAAAATAAAATAGATTAGTAATTTAAATTTTAATTTATTTTACGTGTATATAAATTGTTTGAATACTTTTAGTAGATATTTATTATGAAATTCAAATTATATATTATAAATATTTTTAATTAATATCTATTAAATCTAGTTTCTATATGTTAATTATAAAAAAATAAAAAATAATAATTTATTTAATTGATTAATCACAAAATTAATTTATGTCACGTGATTAAAATTGTTACAATATAAATCAAAAACTATATATTTTAGCTATGTAAATTTAAAAATTAAAAAAAAATAAAGTTTAAATCATTACTATTGTATCTAACTTGTAGTTATCACTATGTTCAAAATCATTTTTATCACTGTATCTCACTTGTAGTCGTCATTACATTCAAAGCTATTATCATCAGTACTGCATCTCACTTGTAGTCGCCACTATCAAACTCGCTGTAATTACTATATCTCACTTGTAGTTGTCACTATATTCAAATTCATTATCATCACCCTATTTCACTTTTAGTCTTCACTACATTTACAGTCACAATTCTCAGTACCACATCTCACTTATAATTGCTACTACATTTAATATTGATGTCATTAGCAAAGAATATTATCAAAATCAATAGAAGAAAGAAATTAATAAAATCGTTTAAATTAATTTTTTGATTATATATATAAATATTAAAATAAATAAGATATTTTACTTTCATAATATATTTAGGAGGCACATTTATTTATTTAAACAAATATATAATTTAACAAAATACTTAAATAAAAATTTGATTAAAAACAAACGTCAAACTAAAAGTAATTGAAAAACATACATATATTAAAAAATTAATTAAAACTAAATTCAAATTATACAAATTGTTAAGATAAAAAAATTTAAATATAAAAATCCTTAATAATACACATTACAAGACTCTAAAATTTCTATGTTAAGATTGAAAACATATATATTATATTGTATTTCAATTGCGCTAAAATTAAAAATCTTAATTGATTACAGGACTTTATATTATTAAGTAATTCAGTTACACACTACAACTAGTCTCTAATTAATTTGAGATGACTGACTTATCAAATTAAGAAAAAGAAGATATAGTATATACTATAAATCTTCGGAGAGAACATTAATGAAGGGCTACATGTTCCGCCTCAACCACGACACACCACAGCAGTTTTGATTAGTCTCTTGTTCTAGGAACTCATCTTTGTAGATGTCCCACAATTTATTTATCAACATCTTAATATCATTTCTTTGCATGTTCCCCTCTTTGCACCTCCATAGTTTTGAACCAACACAATCAATATAGTCATATGTAATGTGTAATATTGAAACCGAAGACTAAAGAACAAACTTTTGAAAGGTTCAAAAAGGTATTTAAAAAAGGTATTGAAGGGTAAAGTTTTGTTAATCATCCTAACGCATCCTTGGCTTCATATGGTGTTGATCATAGTGCAAAAAAAGCATAATAAATCAACATGTCATTATTGATAAATTTATTGTTTTATGATTATAAGTGGTTTAGATTATATACAGGGCCGACCTTAACATTTAGTGAGTCATAAGGAAAAAAATTAATTAATCTTGGGCCCTTATTAGAAAAAAAGTGGTATTTTCCAAAATTAGCAAAAAAAAATGTGTAATTTTAAAAAAGAATGATTTTTTGGGGCCTTTGAACTAGGTGGACCCTAGGCCCCTAGGCACAGGCCTAGCCCCCCTATGCCCAGAGCCGGTCCTGGTTATATCATAAGAAAAGATATAAAATTAATAATATAATAAAAGAGATATAAAATTAATAATTTTTTTATAGAAATAAATAGTTTATAATAAATAAATAATAATTATTAATGTTTTTTATATAATATATGGTTTTGTTAAATTTTTATTGATCTTTTTTCTTAAGTAATTAATAATTAATATTTATTAACTGAATAAAAAATTAAGAAAAAGAGAAAATTAAAGAGAAAAGAGATATTGAGATTAAAGTAATTTTAGAGTGTCACGTCACTTATTCATACTTCTCATATATAGATTTTATAAAACTGTATTTTTATAATTTTTTTCTTTTTATTTTTGTATTTTTTTTTGAAATAATCCCACCCTTAAATTTTCCTTGATAAATGTCGCAAGCACAAGTACGATTACATTTAAGAAAATTACACTACATACCTCTTTTAACTTAATGCATATGCCTTTAATTTTTATCCTTTCTTTCAAAATCTATTATGTTTATCTTTTTATTTTTCAATCATTCTACCAATTTTACTCATATCACTTCACAATAGTTTTTATTATTCTCTAATCAAAATTTTGCCCGAATTTTCCTACAAACCTGCACATCCATCTACAAAAAACACAAATTTATTATGTTTGAAATAGTTGAGTGTGTGAGGATAATTTAGATACTCATAAAAAAAAAGTATATTTGAATTAAATTTTATTTGAAGGTAAATTTAGTTAATGTATTAAAAAATGAAGTATTCTTCAATTTCTCTCATTACATTTTGCATCCAAAATGAATCTTTTTTAGAAAGTCAAATTTGAATTAAGGCCTTTAAATTTTATTTAGTCTCCTAATTCAAATTTAAATTAAGACACCAGGTTTTTTTCTTTTTTCTATTTCTGATGAGAATATTCATAAATACTATTATTTTTATGTCTTTTACAATTTTACAGTCTAAAATTTTTATTTACAAAAATAGATTTTGCTCAGCAAAAAGTAAAAAAAAAAATAAAAAAATAATGAGAAATCAACATATCGACAAATATAAATCAACTATAAAAGAATCATAAACAACTAGAAAATTAAATAACATTATGACAACTATAATGTAATTATAAATAATCTATAAAACAACCGAAAATACAGTTTATTATTTTTACTAAAAAGATATTTTTATAAATAAAAAAGTTCAAACCGTAAAAAAAAAAAAAAAATCGTACGTGTTGAAATATTAATGTAATTTTAGGTAATTAGGAAACAAACCGCGTTTCGCGTGCGATTATATTTTATTTAGTAATAATTAAGTTAGAAAATTGTATTCAATTTCAAATTTTAATAATATTTTATATATTTTTTTTTTAATAATATGAGTAACTATTTTTCTAAACTTTTTTTTACTCTTAATAATTAATAGAGGTTTTTTATTTTTACATTTCAAACCAGTTTTTTTTTTTTCTCTTTTTTGTGATATTACAAAAATCTACATAGCAACCCACTTAGCAACTACTGGAGCAATCCAAACCGTAAAAATTAAAAATAATATCTGGGATGATTCCCCTAATTAATATGGTAGATCTTAACTTTTTTAATTATTTTTATTAATTATAGATATATATTATTATACAGTTAATTTTTATAATATATGTATTTCTTTTAAATCAATTAAATTGAAATACAAAAAAAGATTATAATTATTGATGATTCAACAAAAAGCTTATTATATGATTTTAAAATTGTTGTCATCACACCATCTTATTTGTAGTCATTACTATTGAAAGATTCTGTAAAAAAACAGAGTAATTGAACAAGAGAACAATAAAGAGAAAAGATGGAGAAGTGAAAAAATGGAATGCCTAATCTCTTCCCTAATTGGCATTACATTTATACATATACATACATACATGAATAGGATTACAAGAGATAGAAGCCATAACAGAAAAACAGAAATAACAAACCAACGGTAAAATAGTTGGAACGTCAAACTTGTCATTTAACTATCATGGTAACATAATAACTATATTCAAAGTCGTTGTCATTAATAACTGTATTTTTCAATAGATTTGCTCTATACATAAAATAAATCAAACAATAAGTTTATCACTTATCACTTTTATATATAAAATGAATCTAAAATATATTTCTTTTTTTTAAAAAAAATAAAAATACTAAATAAAATAAAAATCTATTAATTAATAATAAAAAATAGAGAAAATTGTATCTAATAATCAAATTTAAATTCAAATAATATCTTTAAATATTTTTAATTAACTCATTTAATTTTAATTTTTTATAATCATTATCTTCAAATGTTATAGTAAATAAAAGATTAAAAATTGAAATTGAAAGATATAATTATCATATGATTACAAAATCAATTTCACTACCGTATCACTTGTAGTCGTCACTACATTCAAAGTAACAATTTGATAGAAAACATAAAAATTAATAAAATTAAGTTAAAATGACAAAAAGAATAGCAACTACAGAAAATTCTATGTGTAAGACAATTTTATAATTTACTTTAATAAATTGTTTGATAAATCTCTTCCATGAAAATTTGATAAATTAGAACACAAACACTATTCATAATCAAGAGTTATTTATTTTTTTAAAAAAAGAGTCAATAATCATATAATATAAATTTAAAATATCTCTATAAAAGCTCAAACCAGCTAGCTACCCATGAGTATACTTAAGAACTTTAAAATTAATTATTCAATCTAAAAGAGAGTTATTGTTTGAATTTTCATCAGTTATTGGTTGGTAATAAATTACATTTTTTTTAATAGTTATGGATCTGTAAGAAAAAGGATAGTTTTTGTTGATTGATGTTTGTTTGTATTTGTATGTGTGTTTCAATGTCACGTTTAAGGAACCGGACTTAGTTTAAGCCAACGCACACTGCAAAACTGGCCTTGTCTTATTCACTGGTCCTCACTCTTGCGCCCACGTCTTCACACCCTCTAACCCCCCTACTCTCCCAATAAAATACATATATTTTACTCACTTCATTTATTATTTAGACTCCTCATGTTCCAACAACTATAAATATTACATATCCATCTAAAAATAAAATAAAATAAATAAAAACCCTATTATTTGAAAGTCATGTTACTATTGTTACCAAAAAAAAAACTTTTTAAACTATTTTTATTATTTGCAACTCTTTAATTATAAGTAATGAAGATGATGAGGATGATACTAATACGCTAATTTTTTTTATAATAATAAGTTCCATTTTGAATAAATATAATTGGATGAAAAATAATGTCATTTGGAATATGTACAATCATTACTTTTCGAAGACATTAATATTTGAATGAATGGAAGTAAGTACTGCGAGCACATTTGAGTACTATCATTTAATTATTTTGTCATTTTTCTTTTATTTTTTATAAAATATATGGTTGTATTATTTTTATTAAATATTATATATATTTATAATCGTAACTTTTTAAATATTTACAATATATATAGTAGGACCTTTGTGTCATGATCGATAGAATATGTATAAGTAAAAGTTTATATATAATAAAAGAAATAAAAAAGGATAGGGGTTTTAAGAGAGGGATCACCCTTTCCAAGGGAAAAGTAGTAAAATCCAAAATAGGGTTACCTGTAAATCCCAGGCAGCTTTGGCTCTATCTATGGAACTATTTGTTAAATACGCCTTGCCTGCCGTCTTCTCTTCGACCTGTACTGCTCTCTCTCTCTCTCTTTCTCTCCCTCTTGTTTTGGCTACCTTCATTCATAGCTTTCATCTTTCTACACTACCACTCTTCTGCTATATATATTTTATTTAACTATTTTTTCTTTCCTTTTTCTTTTTTCTAAATCTACCACTACTATAGTATTTACCTTAGTTCCAAACCCAAGAACTAGCTATATACTAATTAAGTAAAATTATTAATTAAGCTCTCATCAGAGAGAGAGATCATGTATGGTAATTTTTCTTAGCTACTCAGCTCCTCATTTTCTGGATAAGAAGCATCACATTTGATATGGTACGTACGCCGTAGTAAGTTAATTTATAACTGCTCATAATTTTACTCTCATATATATATATATATATGTTCTTTCATGTCAAATTAATTATTAATTAGTGAATATATATGTTAATTTATGAATATTATTGTGGATGACGTTAGACGTTCTTGCCTGGCTCCCTGAATGCCATATAGGAAGTTTGTCAAAATAAATTGGCGAATTCCCTACTTGGCATTGAGGGAGTCATGCAGGTGATCCTACTCTATACATAATAATTAATAATTATATTATTATCATATTGCAGCCACATCATATATAATTAATCATATATATGAAAATGAAAGTACATTTTCTAGTACATATAAATTAATTAACTAATTACGTAATAACTATATGTTGTTTAGAACCTTTAATTAATAATATGCTATGCAAAATTAAGCAGTTTTGTTTCTTACTTTGGCATATATATATATATACGTACACCTATATATATCTATAGGCTTGATCATATATATATCTATACATAAACATAAATATATATAGTGCAGGACAGCTGCTTGAATAATAAAGAAAAAAATATATTGTCGATTGTGTGAAAATGATGGCAAGAAGAGCTATATATATATATGGTTGATGAGTTCAGAATCATAATAAATACATATGATTGAGATGGCCTAATTCTGATCATGATGACACCCTTCAGAGAGATGTATGGCTGTGAAGTAATCCTTCTGAACCGGGGCGTTTAATATTGTGGACCGCTCATCAACATTTTTCTATTCTCATATTAATACTCTTCAGCTGTCAAATAGTTACACATATATATATACATATTCAAAATACTAGTCCATCATAGAAATTTAATTTCCTGAATTATATATTAATTTGCTTTATAATAGATCGACTTAACACCTGAAATTATTTTTGGGTACTGCTATACGTAAGAATTAATAAATAGTAGGAACACTGTAGTACATAACATATATAGTATACTATAAAGTATCATGTCGTGTATTTAATTTGTTATTTTACTATAATTTCCATGTTATATTATTAGTATTATAAGTATTTACAAAAGAGTAGCAGTAGTTAGGAATTAGGTAACTTCCAGCATTAATATTATATTCGATCTTGATCTTTCTTTTTTAGGTTTTTATTTTATTTAATTTGTTAATTATATATATAGAGAGAGTATAGCTTGTAAATGTGTTTGTACACGTATGCACGGTTTCAGAAGCCAGAGAAACTATAGATATAAAATTATGATCAGATTGAGATTGAAGTTATAAAAAAATTCTTTGTTTAATTTTATGCACAGGCATCTCTATGTTTAATAAACTACTGCTATAAATAGATATATGTATTATGTCCTATTCCTATATGTAAGTATAATTGGTTTTTTTTTTTTCATAATGTAAGATAGTTTAATTTACATAATTATTGCACTTGGTGGAAATTATGAGACTAGTTTAATTGTATGAGTCATGCATGTCTCATGCATCATGCATGAATCATGATAATTAAGTTTCCACCTTATTGGACAATTGCCATGACAATGACCTATATAATTAATAACTTTATATTTAAACATGTATACAAACATTAAAAGATACAAATTAGAAGAGAATAAAAATAGAACTTAATTATATTTTTAAATAGAGATCGTTAAAAATAGCAGATATATATATATATTCGATTGGTAATAAGAATTATTCATATTCTTAACTAGTTTTTTGTAGAACACTGAGATGACTATTTTTGTTCGTAGATTCTAAATATTTATTATATAAATAACTCGCTGTTGAATATTCTTTGTACAATATAATCAAACTATCATATCACTATAAGAAAAAAAAGGTATAGTCACGATTAAATTAGTGACAACAAACTTAGTAGTGTCAAGTCGTGATGAGTTTCATATGGCTGATTATGTCCAAAAATTAGTGTAGAAGTAAGAATGATGGATATATACAGTAGAACCTCTATTTAAGAATACTCTATTCAAGAATAACCTCTAATTTGTTATAAAAAAATCAAGTACCAATTTGGGCCAGTTATAAATAAGAATAACCTCTAAATTGTAATTAGTTATACATTTTCAAAGTCCCGTATTAACAAAGTATACCTCTATATAAGAATAATTACATCTTAATAAAATATATACATATGTTTTGTAAATTTATTTACATAAAATTAATAATTTTATTCCAAATTGTAACATATGTATTACCATTATATTTACTCTAAAATAATTCTATTATAATATAGTATTAATAATTATTTATTGTTATTATTGTTACATTGATATTTTTTAGTATTTTAATTTTTTTTCTAGTATAACTCTATTTAGTTATAACCTCTCAATTAGAATATAATTTGCTTGGTCCCAAGTTTATTCTTGAATAGAGGTTCTACTGTATATATAAAAAAAAAGATTATTACACTACTTTTCTCTCTAAAAATTATAATTGCTAAATTAACCTTAGATGAAGTGACAAATTACCATTTGTATAATTAATTTATATTAATTAGTTCGCCATATTTTTAATTTAAGTATTACATATAAAAAAATCATTAACTAAGGTAAGTCACATATTTTCATTTTGCAGAACACTCAACTCTATATATATAATATAGTGCAATTCACATATTAATTTATTTTATAAAATAATATAGAAAATTATTAACTACTAAGAGTATCTCCAATAAAAAAGTAAATTAGTGATGAAAGTTAAAATATAGCTCATTTATAAAAAAATATACTCTAATAATGTGCCAAAAAATAATGCAAATTTATTAAATAACAAATATTGTACCAAATGAATTGTCAAAAGAAGTCAAAGCTTTTGTGTTCTCTAATAACAGAGCGAAATAGACTATTGAACAATGCCTTAAATTAGATAAAAGCCTTTGACAATCTTCCATAATGGCACCAATATAAGAATTTAAAGGATGAGGGTTAGGAATAGCTTGAACCAACACAAGACAATATGTTTCTACTACAACCTTTTCCCAGTTGTTCCTCTTAATCTAACTTAAAGCTCCCTTCACGCCTATTGCTTCAGCAAAACCTGGTTGAAAGACACCAAGCCGATAACTAGAAAAGGCACTTAAGAGAATAAAAGTGCTATTTCTAGCCACACAAGCAAAGCTATGACAGTCATAATTATCAAAAATAGCCGCATCCATATTTACCTTAATCAAATCATCAGCAAGTTTAGTCTAGTGCTCAACTCCGTCTTCAAGAGTAAGAAAACTCAACCACAAAATGAGAGGATTATTTTGAGCACGTAGCCAATGATTAAGGGAGAGATTAGAAGACACAACAATTTCTTCAACCGACGTTTTTTTCTTGCGCCAGACCAAATTGTTTACCATAACCACTGTAGCCACACGGGCACCATCCAGCAGGGACCAAATTCTCATGCACCAGTCGAGGAAGCTGCTTTTAGACCCCACGAGATAATTCAAACCCAACCGCTCCCAATAGCCCTTTGCAAGAGGGCAGTAAACCAAGCAATGCATAGTTTTGTTTCAACTTCCTTTTTACAGATTGGACAGAGCACATTCAACTCTACTTTCTTTATCCTCAAATTATGATTAGTATGGAGATAATTTGCAGCAGCTCTCCACACAATATTCTTTGTCTTTGGAGGAACCTTATATAAGGTTCCAAATTTGGTTCCACATAGTTGAAGAGGTGATGGCAGCTGCGCGCGCTCAACATCTTGTCGCAACAAAGCATAGGCCAACTTAACCGAGTATAAACTAGAGTTTTCACCCAACCAGAAAAAAGTATCCCTTTGAGGCACATTGGGAATTCACTACTACAAAAGTCCAAATTCGCGACGGTCCTAAAAACATTTTTTTGGGAGACAGTCGCTAAAAAAATTAAGTAGTTGTTTAAAACTGTTGAAAAAAAATTTCTCTCCCTCTCAGTTCCTCCGTACGATGACTCAGCCTTGGCTAAGCCCGACCTTTCCCATCGTTGGCAACTGAATCGAGGACCACAATGATCTTCTCCAGCCTCCAAAACTCAAAAGCTCTTGGTCGATTTTTCTTTCTCTTCTCAAGTGTCCGATCTCCACCAGCGGATAGCGCACCCTTCGTAACTTCAGGCTACGCTTTTCCCTCACGGACGTCGAATGGAGGCTTTCAAGATTTTCTCTCTCTCTCTCTCTCTCTCTCTCTCTCTCTCTCTCTCTCTCTCTCTCTCTCTCTCTCTCTCTCTCTCTCTCTCCTGTGTAGGTGGGCAGACACGATTTGGAGTTTTTTTTTTTAGGATGGTGGTTTGGGGTTTGTGGTAGAACGGTGGTGATTGGGTTTTGTGGCCTACGCTGGTGATCTGATTTGGTTGTATTGTTATTGGTTTTTTTTATTATAAATGTGTATTTTTTTTTTTGAACTCATTATAAATGTGTTTATAGTACCATTATTTGATATTGGATTCACTAAGTCAGCTATTCTAAAAGTTAGAATCTGATTTTGTTTATTTTTTGGGTTAAAATTTATTTTGTCAATGTAAATATTATTTTGATATAAAGTATAAAATTTGTACTTTATATTTCTGTCTAAAAATGTATCATAGAACTTTATAATAATATTTTAGTTCAAAAATATTATCTTAATTAAAATTGAATTAAATATTATTTTTTTAAAAAAAATCCTAATATAGTGACATTTTTTGTGGGTCACTACATATGTAAAATAATAAAATAAATAATAAATAAAAGGATATTGTGACACTTTTTGTAAGTTTTTTAGTCTGTCAAAATCTGGCTCTAAACACATATAGTAACGAGCAGTGAGTGAGTGCAAAAGAGTTTAGTGACACGTGTGAAGAGTCACTAAAAACTGTTTTTCCAATTACTCTCATTAGTGACGCGCAATGAAGTGTCACTAAACAGTTTAAAGTTACTCAACATGGGTCACTAAAACTCAATTTTTTAGTGACAAAAGGATAATCAAGAATAGGTAGTCAAGGATCATTAAGAATAGAAATGGAAGCACAATCACCCACTCTACATCGATACCCCTTTAACACTACATTCCTTGACTCAAAAATAATCCTCCAAATGTAGCTAAATTGTTCCCTAACTGGGCTTGTAAGAAAGCAGAATTTGGAAAATACCTTGCTTTATAAATTCTTCCTACTACAGAGTTAGGAGAAAGGAAAAGCCGCCAATCTTATTTACCTAGTAGAGCTAAATTCAAATCATGCCGCCGCTGAAAGCCCAATATGTAGTTGTAAATACTGGTGGAACAGAAAACTACACTCTAGTAATTATGAAAATAAAATAGATGAAATCTGATATTAAATTACACTTGCTTAATTTTTGACCAGACATGCATGGGAACACCGCGCGTGTGTTTGACAAGTGAACACTTTTCTAACGCTATTACTCGACCATTGATGTACGTATGGATCAGCTCAACTGTAAGGCCCCACAAACATTAATTAATTAATTAATTATACACGACCAGACATTCCCAATTTCATAGAAAGATCTAGTAGCTAGCGTTGTATTATTGTTAATTTTTCAAACAAAGGAAGACACTTATTATTGTTATTTAAAAACAAGAAAGATTTTCTTTTTTTGAACAGCAACAGCAAGTCTTCCTTATAATTAATTAGTCACACACTAGTACTACTGTGAAGTTTCCTTACTATACTTTTTCTGTTTTCATTCACACATCTCCATATATATAAAATCGGCCTCACCCAAGTGTTTTCTCCTTAACAATCTTTTTCTTTCCCCCATTATATATATAATCATTATCCCATTTTGAATTAATAAGAGAGCCACAAGATGAAGGTTTATACTTAAATTAATTATTTGTTAATAAAATTATTATATATCTGCTATCTTTAATTATGTGTATGGTTTAAACATAATTTTGAATTTATTGCAGCAAAAGATTGTGATGAAGGTGCATGTAGGAATTTTAAGATAGGATTTTACTATCTTGCCCCCTACACCAACAAACAAAACCAATCAAGTATAAGGTCAATTTCGACCTTTCCCTGTTCAATGACTTTTCAAAGTCAGAGAACCCAAAACGACAGCGTTTTGCGTTTGAACAAAACCCAAGGCTCGAGAATCTTCTCAGCCACTTTCTCTCTTTCTCTGTCTTCACTTCGAAACCCTAGCAGAGAGTTTCTCTCTGAGAAACTCGAAGCTAGGTTTCAATCTACCCAGAAAAACAAGCCCCAAACACTATACACAGATCAGATCTACAATGATCTGATCTGTACACACCCACACACACAAATAGAAAAGGATTAGGGATAGAAAACACCAGAAATTTCCCGAAGTTCACCAATAAAATTGGCTACGTCTCCGTTTGAGCTGCTCCTCGAATTTGAGAGCTCGATTCCACTATCAAGATGTTTCAATCATACAACCATGAAGATTCCAAGTCACAGGTAATAATTTTTGACTGGTAATCTCCCTTTAATACATGTATTTTGTGTTTAATCCCTCTCTCTCTCTAGATCTAACTCTCTTTTGTGTTTCTGTGCATGTACGAGCTTGGATTCTTCCTTAAGTGTTCTTACTCTGGATCTTGAAGAACTCACTCAACCACCCAGATCTGGTTGTTGCTTGAGGTATATATAGATCTAGGGTTTTATTTGTTGCTTCTGAATGTGTTAGTTAGGTAGTTACAGAATGTAGTTAGAAGTGGATTTAGCCAAATCCACTCTAACTACTTTCTGTTAGGTTTATTAGAGACCGAAGGTCAACTTAGGGATTTGCATGTATTTCCTTTCCTGTCCTTTGTGTTTATGTTGTATTTGGACTTAATATCAGTGTAAGTGGAGGATTATTTTTAACAATTTCCACCTAATCCTTCACTGAGCTGATATTATAGTGGTCGAGTCAATTCAGAGGGTCATAGCTCTGTGATCCAAAGGATCACCTTATCCCTGATCCAACCCTATTAAGTTTAAACAATGTTTAAACTTAGATAGGGTGATCACTTTAGTTCCCATGTCTGCAGGGTTCTCTTCTGTAGGCACCTTGTCAATGTTTATGTGTCCCTGTGTCACTTTATCTCTGATGAAGTGGTACTTTATTTCTATGTGCTTGGTTCTGTCATGGAACATAGGGTTTCTGCATAGGTGTACACAACTGCGGCTATCGAGTAAATTGCGGTTTTGTGTCTAGTAATCTTAGCTCTTCTAGGACTCCTTTGACCCATATGCTTTCTTTAATGGCCTCTGTAGTTGCAATGTACTCTGATTCAGTTGTGGATAATGCCACAACAGGTTGTAATTGGACTTTCCAACTTACACAATTCCCCCCTAGTAGTAATATATAGGCTGATGTAGATTTCCTACTGTCTCTATCTCCAGCATAGTACGCATCCCGAAGCATTCTATTGTCGTGCTTCCTTGTTGCTTTACGTACTTCGAGTCCCAATTTAGTTGTCCCAATTAGGTACCTTAGTAACCATTTCATAGCAAGCCAGTGTGTCTTACCAGGATTTGTCATGAATCTGCTAAGTACACTAATAGCATAAGCAAGATCAGGTCTAGTGCTTACCATTAGGTACATAACAGATCCAATAGCATTAGCATAAGGAATTTTACTCATTTCCTCCTTCTCAGCTTTGCTCTCAGGGCATTGCTTCTTAGATAGTGTGAACTGTGTAGTTATAGGTTGGCTAGCAATTTTAGATCCCTTCATTGAGAATTTCTCAATAATCTTGTGTATGTAGTCTTCCTGATTTAGAATAAGTGTCCCTTCTGCTCTGTTTCTCTTAATAGAGATTCCCAAAATCTTAGTAGCTTCCCCTAGGTCTTTCATTTCAAACTCAGTCTTGAGTAGGCCCTTCATTGTGTTTACTCTTGCCCTTTCTTTACTGATTATAAGCATATCATCTACATACAGAAGTAGATATATGACTTTATTAATATCAGTACCTTTGTAGTACAAACAGTGATCATAGTAACTCCTAGAAAATCCCAGTTTTAGCATAAATCCATCAAACCTTTTATTCCATTGCCTAGGAGACTGCTTTAACCCATACAGTGACTTAACTAGCTTGCATACATAGTTTTCCTTCCCTTTTTCAGTATACCCTTTAGGTTGTCTCATGTAGATCTCCTCTTCTAGTTCACCATGTAGGAAAGCAGTAGTAACATCCATTTGGTCAATTTCTAGGTTGAATTGAGTAGCTAGACTTAGCATTATCCTTATAGTCTTGTATTTTGCAACTGGTGCAAATACTTCATTAAAATCTATGCCCTCTTTCTGTGTAAACCCTTTGGCCACTAACCTGGCCTTGTACCTTATAGGTTCATCCTTAGTTCTGCCTTCTTTCTCCTTGAATAGCCATTTACAGTCCACTATGCTCTTATCTTTAGGTTTAGGCACTACAATCCAGGTTCTGTTCTTCTTAAGAGATTCCATCTCTTCATCCATTGCACCTTTCCATTTCCTGGAATTTGGTCCTTTAATGGCCTCTTCATATGATTGAGGTTCATTATTGGCCATTTCCAATTCACTCATAAAGGCATATGCAATGTCTTCATCCCAAATATTAAAACTGTACTTAGGATTAGGTCTTGGTACTCTTCTGCCCCTGTCCCTGACTAATTGATAATCCCCCAAGTCTTCTTGAGTGCCTTCATCAACAATGTCAGTGTTGTCTTCATCAGGTTCCACCTGAACCTGATCTCCCTGGTTCTGTTCAGGTGTGTTCACTGTTTGTTCCACCTGAATAGATCCAGTTCTTTCATTTGCAGTGTTACCTGCATTGTTAGTGTCTTTTGTACCTGCATTAGGGTTAGAAGAAATAGGCAAACATGGAAATACATCTTCTTTAAATATTACATCCCTGCTATTAATAGTTTTAAAACCTTTTTGTTCCCAAACCCAAAGTCTATATCCCTTAACCCCTTCTGGATATCCCAGAAAAACACATTTCATAGCCCTAGGTTCTAATTTCCCAACACTTTGATGTGCATATGCTGCACAACCAAACACTCTAAGATTAGAAAGATTAGGAGGTTTACCAGACCATTTTTCCTCAGGAGTTTTGAATCCATTTGCACTGGATGGACTTCTGTTAATTAAGTACACAGCTGTTAAGGCTGCTTCTCCCCAGAAACCTTGTGATAGTCCAGATTGCAACAGTAAGCATCTCACTTTGTTGAGAATGGTTCTGTTCATTCTCTCTGCAACTCCATTCTGTTGGGGTGTTATTCTAACTGTTCTGTGTCTCTGTATGCCATGTTCTTTACAGTAATTGTTAAATTCATCATTACAAAATTCTAATCCATTGTCAGTCCTTAGAGTTTTTAATTTTTCATTTGTTAAATTTTCCACAAGTGTTTTCCACTGTGTAAACTTAGAAAAAGCCTCATTTTTATGTTTTAACAGAAAAATCCAAACTTTCCTTGAAAAATCATCAACAATAGATAAAAAATATACACAGCCACCATGAGTACTTGTTTTCTCTGGTCCCCACAGATCAGAGTGAACATACTCTAGTATTTTCTTAGTGTTGTGTGTGCCAGTGGAAAATTTCAGTCTATGATGTTTTCCAAGTACACAACACTCACAAAAATCAAGTTTGCATACCTTGTCTTTACCTAGTAAGTTCTGTTCACTCATTAGTTGCAGTCCTTTCTCACTTATGTGTCCTAGCCTCTTGTGCCATAGCATTGCATTTGAGTTATCAGTGTTGCTGTGAGCAGTGTAATTGCAAGGTACAACTGGTTGTCCTTTTAAGTAGTATAAGCCTCCATCTTTGTGTCCTTTCATGATAGTTAGGGCTCCTTTGCTTATTTTCATTTGTCCAGATTCAATCTTGCTAACTATGCCTTGGTCATCTAGAACACTTAGTGAAATTAGATTCCTAGCTAGGTTAGGGACATATCTAACTTCACTTAGAGTTCTGACCATTCCATCATGCATTTTAAAACTGATAGATCCAGATCCTTGTATATCACAGGTCTGGTTGTTTCCAAGGATAACTCTGCCCCCATTTGATTTCCTGAAATCAAACATGAAAGATTTATTATTAGTCATGTGGAAAGTGCAACCAGAGTCAAGGATCCATTCATCTTTGATGGATGGTCCAACTTGGTACACTTCACCACTTTCATAACCATCAGTAATATTAGCATCATGCATATCAGATTTAGGTTTAGAGTTAGAATATTTAGAATCTCCCTGTCCATGTGGTTTTTGTTTGTTATTTCTTTTCAAGAAATAACAATCTCTTTTGAAATGCCCAGGTTTACCACAGTTGTAACACCCATTAGTTTCATCAGAGTTTCTAGGGTTAGAACTTGATCTGCCTCTTTGAAAACCTCCCTGTTTGTTTGAATTTCTTCCTTGACTTCTGCCTCTGTTATTCCAAGGCTTTCTTGGACCTGGTTTGCCTCTACTCAGGTTGACTTCACCATTTGAATGTCCTCCTTTCTCTGTTCTCATTTCTAAATCTTTAGATTTGAGTGCAGAGATCACCTCCTCTAGGGTTATAGATGTCCTTCCATACTTAATAGCAGTCTTGACTTCTCTGTAGGATTCAGGTAATGAATTTAGAATAATAATGGCCTGGTTTTCATCACTTAGTGCCTCATTTTCCCCAGAATTTGCAAGTTCAATATGCATCCTTAAGAATTCATCCAAATTTTGATCAAGAGATTTGGATGAACTCATTTTAAACCCAAAAATCCTTTCCTTCAAGAAAATCTTGTTGGTTAGGGATTTCTGTTGAAACTGTTCTTCCAGTTTCTTCCAAATCTGGGCAGGGGTTTCTTCCTTGTCAATTAGCCTGATAATGGCATCTGATAAATTGAATATCATGATTCCTGTTGCAGTTTCCAAGTATTCTTCTTGCTGAATCTTGGTAGTCCCTTCTGGCCATTCTATAGGGTCATTAAGTACTCTCAATAGTTTCTGTTGAGCCAAGAGTGACTTAATCTTTCTCCTCCAAATCCTATAATCACCAGAACCATCAAATTTGTCAATGTCAACCTTTAAATTGCTCATAATTAATGAAATTAAGTAAAATCAGATGAAATAGATAATAATAGGCAATTCAATTGTAAAGATAATTATAATGTGTCCCAGAAATCTTGTGTTAAAGATTTTAAGTTGATCTGGTTGAGTTCTTGAATTTCTTGATTGAGTTTCTTGCTTCCTTGCTTGAGTTTTTCCTTCCTTCTTGATTAGTTTGAGTGTTGATCTTTTCCAGCTTTAACCAAGCTCTGATACCATTGTAGGAATTTTAAGATAGGATTTTACTATCTTGCCCCCTACACCAACAAACAAAACCAATCAAGTATAAGGTCAATTTCGACCTTTCCCTGTTCAATGACTTTTCAAAGTCAGAGAACCCAAAACGACAGCGTTTTGTGTTTGAACAAAACCCAAGGCTCGAGAATCTTCTCAGCCACTTTCTCTCTTTCTCTGTCTTCACTTCGAAACCCTAGCAGAGAGTTTCTCTCTGAGAAACTCGAAGCTAGGTTTCAATCTACCCAGAAAAACAAGCCCCAAACACTATACACAGATCAGATCTACAATGATCTGATCTGTACACACCCACACACACAAATAGAAAAGGATTAGGGATAGAAAACACCAGAAATTTCCCGAAGTTCACCAATAAAATTGGCTACGTCTCCGTTTGAGCTGCTCCTCGAATTTGAGAGCTCGATTCCACTATCAAGATGTTTCAATCATACAACCATGAAGATTCCAAGTCACAGGTAATAATTTTTGACTGGTAATCTCCCTTTAATAGATGTATTTTGTGTTTAATCCCTCTCTCTCTCTCTAGATCTAACTCTCTTTTGTGTTTCTGTGCATGTACGAGCTTGGATTCTTCCTTAAGTGTTCTTACTCTGGATCTTGAAGAACTCACTCAACCACCCAGATCTGGTTGTTGCTTGAGGTATATATAGATCTAGGGTTTTATTTGTTGCTTCTGAATGTGTTAGTTAGGTAGTTACAGAATGTAGTTAGAAGTGGATTTAGCCAAATCCACTCTAACTACTTTCTGTTAGGTTTATTAGAGACCGAAGGTCAACTTAGGGATTTGCATGTATTTCCTTTCCTGTCCTTTGTGTTTATGTTGTATTTGGACTTAATATCAGTGTAAGTGGAGGATTATTTTTAACAGTGCAAATGAATTGTAAGAAATGCCAGACCAAGGCACTCAAGGCTGCGGCTACCCAAGAAGGTAATAATAATTAGTATATAGAGAGAGAGTTAATTCTGTATGATGTAAAATATAATTGAAAGAAATTATTATTAATAATAGGTGTAAACTTCGTGGGATTAGAAGGAGGAGATGCGAAAGACAAAGTTGTGGTGATTGGGGATGGCGTTGATGCAATTGACTTGGCCAAGACCTTGAAGAAGAAGTTGGGGGAAGCCCACATCATTAGTGTAGCAGCTATAAATAAATAATAAATCGATAGCAGATAATTATTATTAATCACAGATACATATACATATATATTCTATATAAAAAGCTCCTAGTGTACACTAATTAGTACTTAGTACGGTATGAATCACGTCTTTCTCTTTTTTGGCTTGTGGATATACATAGAGATACTTAGAGTTTTTATTATGTAATTTTTTTGGGCACTTTTTCATTTACTGTCTTTTGGTTGGTCTTGTTGCAATAATTTTCATTTACTATTCTCCAAACCATTGGGAATGCTCTAATAATTAATAAAGAGTACTTAATTTGGTTATTGTTATTATTATCTTGAAAATTAATGGGGAAACTTCATGCAACAATGAATATTTTTACAAAGAATAAGACCACTTTTAGTGGAAGAAACACTAAATACTTCCTTTAACTTGCTGTCTTTAATTTTTATCATTTCTTTCAAAATTTCTTATGTTTATATTTTTTTTTAATTATTTTATCAATTTTACTCTTGTCACTTCACGATAATTTTAATTCTTCTATAATTAAAATTTTGTCCAAACTTTCTCACAAACTTACACATTCATCTACAACAAATCTATTATGTTTGAAATTATGTCTTAATTATGTGAGTGTGAGAATATATAATTTGAGTACAATACTAAAAAAAAAAAGTATATTTGAATTAAATTTTATTTAAAAATAAATTTGATTAATGTATATAAAAAAAAGAAGGTATTCTTCAAATTCCTCAAGGAATATGCAAAAATTGTCTTATATTTAGCACAAATTACAGAATTTGATATACAAACTTTAATATTTTTATTAAAAGTATAAAAAAGAGTAATAACTTTATCATTAATATCATTATTTTTTATTATGTAAAATAATAATAATAAAAGAATTGCTAAAAAGCACCATTGGTACTTAACATCCTTCTTCGTGACATACAATTATTGCTGTAATTAAGAGCATGTTCTATATAAGTTAAGAAAATAATTTTTATAGAATATTGCTAATTAATCATAGGGTGTTACCTATAGAAGGTGCTAGACACCACTAGTGCCCAATAGCAATGCTTATAAAAAAGAATATAAATAGTTTATCATCAATGTTATATCTAAATATACTAATAAAATAATAAAAGTGACATAAAAATCAATAATAAAGTTGTTCACTTATGATGATAATGTTATGCCAAATTTTTCATCATTTGCTATGTGTCAAATTTGTATAATTTTTTGGCACATCATTTGAGCACATTTTTTCCTAAGAATAACTCTAATAGAGTGCTAAAAAAAATAATGTATTGTTATATTTAGCACATTTATGAAAAACTACTCCTACAATGATATTCTAAAAAGTGTGATAAATTTGGCACATGCTAAAAGTTTGGTCAAATTCTGCACAAGATATAATGCTATGTTAAATTTAGCTCACAATAAATATTACTTTTTTATTTACTATAATACCACTAATTATTATGTTTTATTAACTTTTACTAAATTTTACATTATTTATTTACTATATTACTATTCAGTGACGAAGCCAGAAATTTGGTTGAGTGAGGGCTTAAATAAATATTAAGTCAAAGCTCATAAAAATAACTGATAAATGTATCCTTTTAAATTTTTATCTTCAATAAAATAAAATAAAACATTGTCAATAGTATTATTTTATTTTTTAATAAAGTGTTATTTTTTTTATTATTTGTATTGGGCTACTTTTAAAATGGGCTTGATTAGAGTGAGGGTAGGTTTATGAATTATAATGGGGTAAGTTGAAAAATGCCTCTTTTATTCATCAATTAATCAAATTTACCTCTAATTTTATATTTATTTGAAACATAACTCTTTTTATATATATTGTACCCAAAATACCCTTACATAAGAGAATCACATGGAGGGTATCTTGAAGTGACAGGGGCAAAATTGGTACAATATTTAAAAAAAGAGGTAAAAATGATAGATTTTAAAAAAGAAAGTAAAAATAAAAGAGGACAATATAAAAAGAGTATAGAGTGTAATTTCCTCAATTATAATTAAGATATTGAGTGAGGGCTTTAATAAATTGAGTGAAGTGAATTAATATATGTATATATCTACATGTGAAAAATTTGATGTATATATTTGAGTGAGGGCTTAAGCCTACATATAGCCATAAGTCCCTCCGTCGTCCCTGTTACTATTATTTAAATAATAAAAGAATAAAAAATAATAATTTTTGTATATTCTCAATAATACAATTAATATAATTAATTATTATTTTTTATTTTGGAGTATCATTATAAATAATAGACCAAATATAATAACACAAATTTATTTTTCGAACCAAATTTAACACAAATTTTCTATTATAATCAAATGCACAACTAGGGACAGTGACCCAATCCAAGAGCAAATAAATTAAGGAGGTTTTAAAAGCAAAATTGGCACTAGACTAGGAGAATGATAATAAAACAAGAAGCTGACTGAAAATTTCGGAGCAGCAGTGATTTGTCTATCACCGGACCCAGTCATTTAAGAGGAAACTTATTTTTGAGCTTTCCATGACAATGACAAAGCAATCCGAAGAAGAAAAAATAAACATGGAAGCCGCTAAAGCCTTTACACCTAATTAATTTGTTAAGTTTAAATTTGATGGTAAAACCTTCTAAATTACTAAATTACTAAGGTGTCGTTTGATAACACTTTTTTTAATCAATTTTCTGTTTTTAAAATTGAAAAAGTAAAAATATTTTTTAAAAACATATTCTGTAAAACTGTATACTTTTCTTTTTTTTTAATTGAGAATCAATTTTTTTTTTTTTTTAAAAAAAAAAATCTTTTTAAATATTTTTTTAAACAATTTTTTTTATTAATCAATATCTTGGACTTCGATCAGACCCGGACACAAATCCCCCCACGACCCTGGTGCTGAACCCGCCCTCTGATTTGAACCCAAATCTGACCCTAGACCTAGACTCGACGTAAATAAAATCAAAAAATGAAAATGAAAATGAACTTTACAGAACACACTTTTGCTTTCTGTTTTTAAAATTAAAAAACAAAATTGTACAGAACGCATTTTTATTTTTCAAAAGAAAAATTTTTAAAAACAAAAATTTTACTTTCATTTTGTGATTAAAAAATTAGAAAACAAAAGTGTTACCAAATGACACCTAAACTGTTACCAAATTTAAGGTGACATTTATTTTTCACAATTACCTACCAACATAGACGGCTTATGTGTATATTTTTATACATGTGACACTATAATAATATTATTTAAAAATTATAAGAAATTATTTCAAAATTTTAATATTTTTTATTTTTTAAATATTTTATTATTATAATTTTAAACTAAATTTTGAAATAATAATATTAAGTGTACTAATATAAACGTATCATGTATATAGAGTGCACACATAAGTAATTCATGATAGTTAACTAGATGACACTTTAAATTTGCTAACAGTTTAAAAGATTTTACATTAGAAATCGTTAATCACTTAAATTTTCACATTAGAACATTATAGGGGCTCTATTGTACGTGAAATCTTGCTTTGGGCTTCTTGTAAAGCCCATTATCAACGATTCTTGTCTTCACGTCTCCCAACCCACATCTTTGCGTAAAGCTTCCCAATTTTGTAGCGTGGAAATCGGGAATTTCAGACAATCAGTGGGTACCCACCAGGTGTCAACGTGGCACATTTTAGTTAGAAACCCAGCAAAAATATCCACGTGTCAGTACCTGTAAAAAAGCGCGCGCCACGCATTCAACTGCTAATTCTCGTCTTCTCCTACTCTCTTCGTTCCGCTTCACCGTTCAATTTCTTACTCTCACGACTCTGTTTTTGTCTTAATCGCATTCTTTGGTTTTACTAGATTACAAAATCCCCAACAATGGCGGCCATGAAGCAGGCGGAGGAAGATGACCTGATCAGCCAGTCGGACTATCAAAATCTATTTTCAATATCCATCAAGCTCCAGAATCTACCTCACTTAACCGACTACATCCCTAACCTCAAAACCCTACCAAACCCTCTCGATCAAAACCCCTTCTTCCGCCCCTCTGAAGGTTTCTACATCCATCCGGGTGACGCCATCCTCCGTCAGATCGTCCTCGAGCTACCTGGAACCTTGCCCGCTCCTTCGCCTCACCTCGCCTACCACCGAGCTGGCCCCCGCCGAAGCATATTCTTCGAGCCGTCGTCTGTCAAGGCCGCTATCGTCACCTGCGGAGGACTCTGCCCCGGCCTCAACACCGTCATCAGGGAGCTCGTCAATGGCCTTTGGGAGCTCTACGGCGTGCGCCAGATCTTCGGAGTCACCGCCGGGTACCGGGGATTTTACTCGACGGACCCTGTTGAGCTTAATCCAAAGATCGTGCATAACTGGCATAAGAGGGGCGGTACGGCTCTTGAAACCTCCAGAGGTGGTTTTGATCTTGATAAAATTGTTAATGCTATACAAAATCGGGGCTTCAATCAGGTTACTTTCGTGTTTATTTTGGTTTAGATATTTTTCCATATATGTTAAATAAAATTAGTGGTTTTGCTTCTAACTGATTCGATGCATTATCTCCTCAAAGTTTGCAACTTAGAATCTTTACTAATTTCAGTTAAATTTTTCAATTAAAATTCATATTCAATATACAATACAAAGTTAATACACTTACAAAGTAGAAAATAAGTTTTAAAAAAATAGATCTAATTGAATTCCAGATACTCACTCTATGTATAAATTAAGATAATGTATTATAATATATACATACATTTTGGCAAATAATTGTATTATTTGTAATTCCATGCCTTTTTTATGCTACAAGTTATGTTTTTAAGATAATTTTTAATGCTATATAATAATTTTATAGAGATACGAATGATCTTAGTTTTATTTATATTTTCACAAATTTATGGGCTGGTTTGGCATCTGTTAGCCCAGCCCAAGGTGAGAGCCCAGCCCAATTCGAGCCCAATACCAATTGACTCAAATGAAATACAACAAAGGGTAAATGGGTGGATTGACCAAGCCGATTGTGAGGAAGAACCAACACAGCGACTCGAAAGTGTGGGAAAGGAGAAGAAGGAGGAAGACCATCCAGAGATTGATGGAGCGAGAGTACCAGCGCGTGAGACACGAGTGCGCGTACGACCCCGATGGCTCAAGGAGTTTGTTAGGATGGAGCAAAGATGAGAAGGCAGCAGTTGGAGTATTCTGTTATGTTTGTTTTCCTTTATTTCTTCTTTGTAATTTCTGCAACAGGGTATATAAACCTGGGAAACATTTTGTATGGGGGTTGTTGAATGAAATAGTCGATTTCGGCTGGAGATTGGCCTTGTCTCGAAGAAGGCATTTCTAACATTTGGTGCTCTCATTGACCTTCATCTCCACGATGAAGAACGAGGAACTCGCCGCCATGATTCATGCTTTGGAGCTGAATTTTCAGAAACACTCCGAAGAACAATTTGCTCGATTTAACGCAAGATTAGAGGAACAAGTTACTAGGCTTGACAACCGTGTGAACCAGTTGCAAAATCCTTTGGGGACATCAAGTGACGAGCATACGAGTGTAACTCGCGATGTGCACTCTCCATCGAAGCAGCAGCAATCGGAGGGAGTATCGGAGCATAGAGAGTTGAACAACATTCTGAAGAGTATGAGAGTTAAGGTGCAGAGGTTTGATGGCACTAATGTGGAAGATTGGGTGTATAAGATCAGTAAGTTTTTTGACTTACATGGAATTTCTCCTAGTTCCCGATTGTCTTTGATTGCTTTCCATTTGGAGGGACCACCATCCACTTGGTTTCAATGGATGGAGAAAGGAGGAGGGTTTGCGGATTGGGATTCATTTCTCAAAGCCCTGCGATTACGATTTGGTGTATCGGTTTATGAGGATCCATTGGGCAGGATTGCTAAATTGACTCAAACGGGGCGTGTGGCTGATTTTCGAGCAGAATTTGAAGATTTGATGACTCGGATTTCTGGTGTATCCGAGCAATTCTTCCTGAATTTTTTTGTGTGGGGACTGAAGAATGAGATTAGGAGGGAGCTGCTGTTATCAAGACCAGTGGACTTAGCTGATGCTATGGCTAAGGCTCAGCTATTTGAAGATCGGCATGACGATTTACTTGGGCGTGGTAAGATGGTGAGCAATCGTACAGGGTGGTCTCCGAGGTTTCCCACTTCACCACCAACAGGTCAGAGCCCGACTGGATCTGTTATAACTTCTCCTAATTCTACTGTTGCAACGCCACCAAAATTACACAAACCAAGCCCTTCGGGACTACCAGTTAAGCGGTTGTCACCTGCTGAGATCAAGGAGAAACGGGATAAGGGGCTTTGTTTTACTTGTGATGAAAAGTACAGTTTTGGTCATAAATGCAAAAACCGTGTTCTTATTCTCTGCACTCCAGGCGATGAAGACTCAGAGACAGCAATGTTTCCTCAGGATCTTCATGATCTTGAAGAAGTAGATGACGAACCCACCGAGGAAGTGAGTCTAAATTCATTGGCCAATTCGTCCAATCCACGCATCTTTCGTATTACGGCGCAACAGGGCACTGGGACTTTGGAAGTGTTAATTGACACGGGCAGCAACAATAATTTCATTCAAGAGGCATTGGCGGCTCGGTTGGGATTAGCTTGCGAAGATACGAAGAAATTTAAGGTGTATATGGGAAACGGGAACTCGCTGTGGTGTTCTCAACTGTGTAAGGGTGTGGAGTTGATTCTCCAAGGACACAAGTTTTTGGTCGATCTATATGTGCTACCTATTTGGGGGTTAGACGTGGTTTTGGGGATGCAATGGCTCCAAACATTGGGTCCATGTATCCATGATCACCGAGCCTTGACAATGGAATTTCAGTGGAAGGGTAATGTAATTAAATTGGCTGGTACGATTCCTGCAACAGATCAACAACTATCATTCGCACAACTGCGTGTTATGTGTAGAGAAGGGGATATAAAGGATGTATTCATGTTTGCTAAAATCTCCCAAGAGGAAACAGTGGTAGATAAAGAGATTGCAGAGATGGACACTCAGCTTCCTATGCACGGTCGTGGCATTCTTTCTGAGTTTCAAGATGTGTTTGCCGAGCCTACTCAGTTACCACCATATCGAATGACGAATCACCGCATTTTCTTACAACCGGGGTCAAAACCAGTGAATGTCAGGCCTTACCGTTACCCCTACTTTCAGAAAGACATTATTGAAAAGATGGTTCGCGAGATGGAGCAATGCGGATTTGTTCAAACAAGCAACAGTCCTTATTCCTCACCGGTCTTGTTGGTCAAGAAGAAAGATGGATCGTGGCGTTTTTGCATTGACTATCGGGCACTAAATGATATCACTATCAAGGATCGGTTTCCTATCCCAACCATTGACGAGTTATTGGACGAATTGGGTGGAGCAAGCGTATTTTCGAAGTTAGATTTACGAGCGGGGTATCACCAAATTCGCATGGACTCACGGGATATTCACAAAACGGCATTCCGCACTCATGAAGGCCATTATGAGTTTCGGGTTATGCTATTTGGCCTCACTAACGCCCCATCGACGTTCCAAGCCACTATGAATCAGGTATTCAAACCATTACTTCGTCATTGTGTTATTGTTTTCTTCGATGACATTCTAGTTTACAGCAAGAGTGGCGAAGAACACCGTGTTCATTTGCGAATAGTTCTACAAAAGCTCCGAGAACACCAATTTTTTGCTAAAAGCAGCAAGTGCAAGTTCTTCCAGTCACAAATTGATTATTTGGGGCATCTAGTTTCAGCCCAAGGAGTGCAAGCCGACCCTTCCAAAATTGCAGCCATGATTGAGTGGCCGAAGCCACGTACTATTAAACAGTTGAGGGGATTTCTGGGTTTAACAGGATACTACCGCCGCTTTGTAGCACATTACGCAACCATTGCTGCCCCCTTAACGGAGCTTCTAAAGAAAGATAATTTTGCGTGGAATACACAGGCTGAGTTAGCTTTTATTCAGCTCAAGACAGCTATGACAGAGACTCCAGTTCTTGTCTTACCGGATTTTTCCAAAGTGTTTGTCATTGAGTCTGATGCTTCAAATGTGGGTATAGGAGCAGTCCTAATGCAAGATAATCACCCAATTGCTTTTTTCAGCAAGAAATTGGGTCCCAGGTTCGTGGGTACATCAGCATACTTACGAGAATTACGAGCAATTGTGGAAGCTGTCACTAAGTGGCGACAGTACTTGTTAGGCCGCCACTTTGTCATTCGCACGGATCATCGTAGTTTAAAAGAATTACTCACCCAAGTGATACAAACACCCGAACAGCAACAATTTTTACGGAAGCTCATTGGGTTCAGTTTTTCCATCGAATATAAGGCTGGGACAACAAATTCAGCGGCTGATGCACTCTCCCGGCAATACGATACTGCTCCTTCGCTTCTTACAGCTGCTATATCCTCTGTTACCTTTGATTTTCTGGATGAATTGAGAAGAGAAAATACAACATGTCCAGAGCTACGGCACCTCCACGAACAACTAGCTGCGGGTTCATTGTCTACGACCGATTATTCAGCGCGTGAGGGACTATTGTACTACAAACAGCGCATCAGAGTCAGCTCTCATTCCAATCTTAAACAACAGCTTATTCGGGAATTTCATGAGACTAAGATGGGGGGACACGCAGGGGTCGAGCGCACATTCTTAAGATTGAGTGCAAATTTCTTCTGGCCCGGTATGAAATCTGAAGTTCGCAGCTTTATCCAAGCGTGCATTGTTTGTCAAACAATTAAATACTCAGCCGCTGCTCCTTACGGACTTCTACAGCCATTGGAAGTGCCAGAACGTGTATGGGAGGACTTGGCAATGGATTTCATTGTGGGGTTGCCAAATTCCTATGGGGTCACTAACATTTTAGTGGTGATTGATCGTTTCACCAAATACGCTCATTTTGGTGCGTTACCGACTCATTATTCAGCCACCAAAGTCGCTGATCTCTTTTCACAGATGGTCATCCGATTACATGGGTTGCCTCGATCTATTGTTTCCGATAGAGACCCAATTTTTACTAGCACTTTTTGGAA
Source organism: Cannabis sativa (assembly GCF_029168945.1). NCBI lineage: Eukaryota > Viridiplantae > Streptophyta > Magnoliopsida > Rosales > Cannabaceae > Cannabis > Cannabis sativa. The sequence goes on from NC_083601.1 coordinate 43,481,876, forward strand.
GAAGTTGTTCGAGTTTATGGGTACAAAGCTGAAAATGAGCTCGGCATATCACCCACAAACAGATGGACAAACGGAAGTCACCAATCGATATTTGGAGCAATACCTTCGGGCGTTTACAGCGGACAATCCAAAGCAATGGAGCAGGTTCCTCTCGTGGGCTGAATATCACTATAATACCAGCCACCACTCCGCTATTGGGATGACTCCTTTTCAGGCAGTTTATGGCCGAAGTCCTCCAACCATTCCAGCTTATGCTAGAGGGTCCACCACCATTCAAGCGGTTGAGAACGATCTCCTTACTCGAGACACTATTTTACAGCAACTCAAAGACAACCTCCTCCAAGCTCAACATCGCATGCGCCAACAAGCGAACAAACACAGAAGGGATATTGAATTTCAGCTGGGTGATCTGGTGTTGGTGAAGTTACAACCTTATAGACAACGGACAGTGGCTAAGCGTCTTAACAACAAGCTATGTAGAAGGTATTTCGGTCCGTTCCCTATTGTGGCTCGCATAGGGTCAGTGGCGTACACTTTGGGTTTACCCGCGGGTAGCCGCATCCACCCAACTTTTCATGTCTCTCAACTCAAACCGTTCCATGGCAACTCCAACACTCCTTGCTTTCCACTACCAGAACACGATGTCAACAACAAACCAGTGATGATTCCGCAAGCAATCCTCGCTGCACGAATCCATGAAGGCCAACGACAAGTACTGGTTCAATGGTCTCTATGTGCCCCGGAGGATGCCACTTGGGAAGACTTTCATCAATTCTGTCAGATTTACGGGTTCACCAACCTTGAGGACAAGGTTGTTTTCGAGCGGGGGAGTAGTGTTAGCCCAGCCCAAGGTGAGAGCCCAGCCCAATTCAAGAGCCCAATACCAATTGACTCAAATGAAATACAACAAAGGGTAAATGGGTGGATTGACCAAGCCGATTGTGAGGAAGAACCAACACAGCGACTCGAAAGTGTGGGAAAGGAGAAGAAGGAGGAAGACCATCCAGAGATTGATGGAGCGAGAGTACCAGCGCGTGAGACACGAGTGCGCGTACGACCCCGATGGCTCAAGGAGTTTGTTAGGATGGAGCAAAGATGAGAAGGCAGCAGTTGGAGTATTCTGTTATGTTTGTTTTCCTTTATTTCTTCTTTGTAATTTCTGCAACAGGGTATATAAACCTGGGAAACATTTTGTATGGGGGTTGTTGAATGAAATAGTCGATTTCGGCTGGAGATTGGCCTTGTCTCGAAGAAGGCATTTCTAACAGCATCATACTAAATTTTTTGGACAGTGTTGCTGCTTGTTTTGACATTATTAATTAAAAAGTAACACAAATTTGAGCTACTAATATTAAAGCGAGAAAATGGGTACATATACTAGTAATTGTTATTTGGTAAATATTCTGTTTGTGGAATAATTTTCTGGTGAATTCCGTAAACCATAAATTGTTATGGTGCTTTTCTATGAATTCCACTAATGCCTTTTAGCATTTCCCTTTTCATTATTATGTTTATCTTGATTCTGTGGAAACTAAAATATGAATATTTGTCTTGTTTTTCTTTTTCTCACCTTTTAAGTCTATATGTTATCTCTCATAAATAACTATATATGATAACTAAACATTATTATGGCATTTTCTTTAATTTAACTTAAAATCATGTATTCGTTCTTAGGTTCTATTTTGAAAATATCACTACTTTTTAGGAGGCTAGTGACAAGTGTCCTAGTCGTAAGGTTACGATGTCATTATCCCCCACAAGGAATTAGGAAAAATTAGAGGAAATATTAATTCAAAGTCTGATTTTTATTTTCTCCCAATACTTTTTGCAAACATGTAGACTATCATTTAAATTATGGAGTATGGACGAGTCAGAGTTTTTAAGACTGTAGCCCAATATATGAGCTCTCAACTAAATCATCATTCATTCATTCCTATTTTGAAGTTCCGATTTAAGTTCACCCAATTGAGTGATGCTTTTAACAAGTCTACTGTAGATTCTGCCTAGCTATGATGTGGAATTTAGTACTGCGACTTGGTAAGATGAACTGATAGGGAATTGCGTTCTGCTGTAAGATCATGAATTCAGTCGTTTAAACCAAATTATGAATCTCATATGCTCACATGAATATTTGGTGACCAAAACAATTATTTCAGTCATGTACATTTAATTTTGGGGACATCTCTTATCCCTTGCACCATATCATAGACATTATATCCTTCCAAGAGAATAATTGAAGTGATTCCACCAGTCAGCCTAAATGATAGCATGACTTTAATGCTCAATCAAATTGGTAGGTGTTAGTATGAAAAATAGTTTAAGGCAGATTAGCTTGTTGCTCAAGTACTCTGTTTAAGTATTGATCGATGCTCATGCCTGTATAATCCGCATAGATTAATGCATCAATGATTGTTATTTATTTTTTATTCAGATGAATGCAGCCTAATGGAGTTTGTTCATTCAACTAATGTCTTAGCTAATCCACATATATAAACAGGTGTATATCATAGGTGGAGATGGCACTTTGCGTGGTGCAGTGAAAATATTCAATGAGATTCGCCGCCGCAAATTGAATGTTGCCGTTACTGGAATCCCCAAAACCGTGGACAATGATGTAGGCATAATTGACAGGTCTTTCGGTTTCCAGACAGCTGTAGAAATGGCTCAGCAAGCTATTAGTGCTGCTAATGTGGAAGCAGAGAGTGCAGTCAATGGAATAGGTCTGGTAAAGCTAATGGGTCGAAGCACCGGACACATTGCTCTTCATGCAACACTAAGCAGTGGGGATGTTGATTGCTGCTTAATTCCTGAAATGGATTTCTACTTAGATGGGAAAGGAGGTCTCTTTGAGTTCCTTGAGCAGAGACTCAGAGAAAATGGACATGCAGTACTAGTAGTAGCTGAAGGGGCAGGACAAGAACTGATACCAAGAACTGATGCCCAGAAGGAAGAGAGAGATGAGTCCGGCAACCTTGTCTTTCTCGACGTGGGTGTCTGGTTGAAGTCAGAGCTAAAAAATTGGTGGACAAGGGACCATCCGGGTGAATTGTTTACAGTGAAGTACATAGATCCCACATACATGATACGTGCAGTTCCCGCCAATGCCACAGATAACTCCTACTGCACACTGCTAGCACATTCAGCCATTCATGGAGTTATGGCTGGCTATACAGGATTTGTGCCTGGTCCCATCAATCGTAACTTTGCTTATATCCATTTGGAAGAGGTGGCGCAGACTAAGAATGAAGTCGACACAAAGGACCATAAATGGGCATGGGTCAGATCTGTATCTACTCAGCCTGATTTTGTGAGGAGGTAAATTTTTAATCATCTCCTGTGTCCATAAGAAGAGTTTATCCTCTCAGGTTTTGGTCTTTTTAAGCTCTACCTATATCACGAATAAGTTAACACACTTATTTACATATCAATAGATAACAATGATGATGTACCAGAATTAGAAAACCGAAGATGGGGACAGATCTAATCTGTAAAACTGAATTACGTTGAAAGGAAATATTCAATTTCCAAAGACCTGTTATTCTTTTTCTGTGAAATTTACAGTTGATCTGTAGCCATGTTTTTGGTCGGTGTTTTGATATTGTTTTTCTTTTGCTTCTTTTATTTTATGTTATCACTTCACTTGTTTAGTTCATGTGCTGTGGCTTTACTTTCGGAAGTACTAGGCCAGCATATTTATATTATGGGTGTGTGCAGTGTGTACAAATCCATTTATATTTTATTTTAGTTTTTCTTAAAGGTGGCAAGAAGTTGACAGCGATGATTGATAAGTTGGCCGAGGAGTAAAATCTAAGTCTTCTTTATCTTATGGTAGATTTTCAAAGTTTACTTTCTAGACACAAAAGATTATAAACTATATTAGTGGGATTATGGACCCATACATGTCTCGTACTGGATGACACTTTCCCATACCGCAATGTCATGGACGAACGAATAAGTCGAAAATGGGAAGGTATGTGAATTGTGATGAACATACTTTTATCGGTATATTAGTATTACCATTTAAAATGGTTCGTTATTTATTCCATTAAAAGTTGTTAAAGTGATAAAGCAAAATGGAAGAAAGGAAAAAAAAGCTTCTATAATTGTGGAATCACCAATGAATTTGGCTGCAAGAGGAATTGCTTTGACAATAATCTAGCAATGTCACATACACTTGCTTTCCATAAAGAAAGACAACCAATTTGCATAGACCACTTTATCACACACTGACTAGAGAATCACAAATCTCTTTCAAAAGAAAAACTAGGATTCTTTCTACTTTCTCAAAGGTGGACCTTATCAGCTTACAAACAGAAATAACATTCCCTATGGTTTGGAAGAGTCGTAGTTTATTGTCATTTTTGTGAGCAATTGAGCTTGGGCTCACCGCCATTTTTGCAAAACAATTATTATCTTCCATATTTTCAGCAAAAAAATAAAATAAAAATTATCTTCCATATGGGCACATGCCTAAAAGACACTACTAAAACACAATCACATGAAGTTTATACTAAACTGCCACACGAAATTGCTTGATTAATAATATTTAAGTAAATCATAGCCGTACGGGTCTTTTCCCTCCCTCAAACTTTGTTGGGAATTAAATAATTTAGAGCCAGAGCTATCAAGCTTTTGTGGCCATAAATGGAGGATTCATCTTTGATACTGTTAAAGTTATTAAAGGCAAGCCGTGTGCTTGCTTAATACCTTTTGATGTATTATTATCCTTAATAAATATATTTGGACCTCTTATTAAGTTAAAATCATAACCTAGTTGATTTTTCTCCAAAACAATATTTATATGACACCTTTTCCTTTATGTGCTTCTATAAGTTCTATTCCTCTCCACATGAATGTTTTATTTATTTTCCACTAAACACGTACAATTTACTTAATCATTTTCCCTTTTTTTCACCTTGGTCTTGTCAGCGTGGCCTAAACAACAAGAAGTTTATTTGAATTAGAATTTTATAGCAAAAATATAGAAAACGACGTCGGATAGACCGTGCCTGATTTGCCCTCGTGAGAAATGGCAGTTGGTTTGAAATTATTACCTGAAAGGAAATAGATGAAAACATTGAATTGTCATATATAATATCTCCAATTCCCAACTTTCACGATGAGTCGATGACGTTAGAATTATGCAGATCAATAATGTTAAGATATTTTCTTGCTTTAAATAATCAATAGATATTTCTTTCTTATTAGAGTTTGTAAGTCCAAATAGTGCTCTCTCTCTGGTTTTTACCGTGTCATAAGTTATTCTTTGAACCTAAATTTGACCACCTAATAAAAACAAAACTAGACAAAATCTGCTCCTCTACATAATGAAAAATGTTCCCAAATTTTGTACCGATTAGATAATCAGTGAACGAATAATTTTTTTAAACAAATGAATATTAATAATATTGGGAATATTTGAAAAAGATAAATATTAAACTAACTATTAATGAAACCGAAAGACTAGCACTTGTGTTCATACTAGTAGCACTTGTGTCACATCAAATTTCGCTTTGTTCAGGGGATAGAAGCCATATCACATCAAACAATACATTACCCTTCCTTTTTACACCTCATTAACCCATTAATAAGAACACAAATAGAAAATTAATTAAAAAGTTATTCCTTCAAAATTAATAAATAACTCAGGATATTTTTAATTTTTTATAATGCAACTCTAACAAATATTCCTATTTCAGTATCTCTGAAAAAAAATTAATTTTATAAAAATAATTTTTTATAATTATCCGCATTTTAATTATTTAAAATATTTTATAAAATTTGAAAAGATTCTAAAATATTTAACATGTCAAAAAAATAAAATTTAAACATTTTATTTTATACGCGAATAAAATAAATTATTTAAATTTTATTTTTTTTAATTTTATAAAATAAATACTAAAATGGCTTATTCATTTTGACACTAAAATCTCATATTCATATAGCAATTAGCGTTGCAACCTAAATCACAACAAAAAAAAATCGTATAATAATTCACATAGAAATCACCGGAGAAATTTCTTTAAAAACCCAAACCATAAATTTAAAAAAAAAATTAAAAAAAGTAATTACCCCATTCTAAATAACTACACTGTAAACTAAATAAAAGAAATTAGAGTAAAACATTCTTACTCAAATAGACCCGTTTGGGGGTGCATTAAATAATTTTTCCTTCACACTTTTTTTACCAGTGTATACAAGCAGCTCATTCTTTCCCTGTTGTGATCAGTTGATTTTCTGGAGGTTTCTTCAACTTTACTCTTTTAAAGGACTAACATTGTTAGTTTCGCTACCGCATTCACTCACCACTCTCAACTTACCTAACACAAGTCTAACAGTGACCGTTTGAAAAAGGACTCACCTTTCTCTCTCTTTTCATCTTCTCGGCTTACAAGCCAAAAACCCAGTCAGTAGAATCGAATGGGTGAAGGATTTTGGTGATATTTTGGACTTCATTTGACAAAAATGTTGGAACCCAGATTCAGCACGGTTGTTGTAGCCCTGTTTTCTCTGTTAGTAGTTTGGAGATCACTTCCAACCGCGGAATCAGCCATTGGAGTGAACTGGGGTACCATTTCTCTTCACAGGCTCAAGCCTTCGACTGTGGTGAATCTTTTGAAAGATAACAAGATATCTAAAGTGAAGATTTTTGATACCGACCATGGTGTTCTCAGGGCTCTGATGGGTAGTGGTATAGAGGTCATGGTTGGGATCCCAAATGAGATGTTAGCTTCCATGAGCTCTTCCACTGCTGCTTCTGATATATGGGTTCGTCAGAATGTGTCTGCCTTTGTGGGAAAAGGAGGTGTTGATATCAGGTTTGATTCTTTTTGTTCTCTTCTTACTCTTTTCCACCGGTGTTGTCTTTATTATATTTGTTATCTTTTACTTTATTTGTTTCTTTCTTTCTTTCTATATTTAGATTCAGTTGTTTGCTGAAGATGTATTTGTAAAAAAGAAAAAAAATACTTGATAGGTAACATGATTAGTTGTTTTCAGTTTCAGACTCGAAAAAAAACGAGTCTATTTACATCTTTTCATTGAATAACAACACGAGATGGATGTTGAGTTCCTAACTCTTATAGGGAATTCTGGATTTGAATCTCTGCAACCTAACATATGTGATGCTAGTGGTAGGACATAAACCGTTAAGAACATAAGCAAATTCCTTATTTAGGCCTTAGCTTTATTAACGTGATAGTTTCAACAGACTTTTTTTCTTGATCTTGATTCTTGATTGGCTTGGCTTGAAATTCCATAGAATTCTACTCTACTTTGCTTCAGCAACAAATATGTCTATTCTAGTATTCCTTCCACCCCGGGGCCTGTGGGTTGCTATGCCTGGCTAACTTTTTCAACTATCATAGTCAGCTTCTTGGATGTCTCTCATCCCGGGAAAAATAACACCTCGTTCCTTCTATGAAAGTGGAACATTGAGTTTTTCTCTTTTAACATATTCAGATTCTAGAGTGGTTGAATCTAGCAGAAAAGAGAAAAAAAAAAAAACAAACATTTTTTTCTCTAGAGAATATTCATCTTGTTGGATTGACACCATGCACATAGAGTTCCGTTCTTGAGTCATGCCTTAGTCAGATCATCCAAAACTAGATTCTCATTATATAAACATATCTTTTGTTTCCAATTAAAAAAAAATATTGATGAAAGTGCTTGATAGACATGGATGTAGAGAGGCTTGTAAAAGTTTTAAGTGGTGCTGTATCAGAACCACCTCGGTTTTAGTCATATAGATGATTGAAGTTAGATTTTCATGACTTGTTAAATTTGGACCTGGTATCCTTGGTATTGATTCACAGACAAAGAATGTGCTAAGCAAGAGCGTTTCACCTTGGCAAGGTGCAGTTTATTTGACAAATTTTATAGACATTGCATCTGCTGGTTCTATTTGTGATGAGATAATATTATTAATTGGCTTTTATTGAGAGGGGTTCTGCTTTAACAACATGTATATCTTGATGACAGGTATATTGCAGTTGGAAATGAACCCTTCCTCACGAGCTACTCAGGTCAGTTTCAGTCCTATGTGATGCCTGCCATGCTAAATCTGCAACAATCCTTGGCGAAGGTGAACCTTGCTAACTACATAAAGTTAGTGGTCCCTTGCAATGCTGATGCCTATGAGGCTGAACTTCCTTCTCAAGGCGCATTTAGACCAGAGTTGACACAAATTATGACTCAAATTGTTCAGTTTCTCAACTCAAATGGATCTCCATTTGTAGTCAATATTTACCCTTTTCTCAGCCTGTATGGGAATTCAGATTTCCCTCAAGACTATGCATTCTTTGGTGGAACTACCCATCCTGTTACAGATGGGGCCAATGTTTACTCAAATGCATTTGATGGAAATTTCGACACTCTGGTTGCAGCTCTCGCCAAACTTGGATATGGTCAGATGCCAATTGTCATTGGGGAGATAGGTTGGCCAGCAGACGGGGCCATTGGCGCAAATCTCAGCGCTGCAAAAGCATTCAACCAAGGCCTCATTAATCAAGTTTTGAATAGGAAAGGAACCCCCTTAAGGCCAGGTATCCCGCCCATGGATGTTTATCTTTTCAGCCTGCTTGACGAAGGAGCCAAGAGCATTCTTCCAGGAAACTTTGAAAGGCATTGGGGTATATTTTCTTTCGACGGCCAGGCTAAATATCCATTGAACCTCGGTTTGGGCAACAGATTTTTGAAGAATGCAAAAAATGTTGAATATCTTCCATCTAGGTGGTGTGTAGCAAATCCATCTAGGGACCTATCAGATGTGACTAACCACATGAAGCTGGCATGTAGCATGGCAGATTGCACAACACTCAACTATGGAGGGTCATGTAATGAACTTGGGGCAAAGGGAAATATTTCTTATGCTTTCAACAGTTACTATCAGTTGCAAATGCAGAACTTACAAAGTTGCGATTTTGATGGGCTCGGTATGGTTACTTTCTTAGATCCTTCTGTTGGTCAGTGTAGGTTTCTTGTTGGTGTCACTGATACTTCTTCTAGTTCTCAGGCATATAGAAACTGGGTTAGTGTTCAATTTTTGATTCTGTGGGGAATTGTGGTATTTTTAGTGTAAAACAAAAAAGGATTTGTTCTTAAGTAGTGTTATACTGTGAGATATTGGATTGGGGGGAATTCTTAGCGTGGAAAGAAGTTTCTTAAGTGGGTTTTTCCATGTCCCCTCTTATGAAACTAGTATAGGTGATAGATTGTTATAGACAATGATTCTATAATTAAACCAGACTAGTGTAGGATTATTTGTTTAGTGACTGTATCATGTTATAATAGCGTACTCATAAGAATATTTAAATTCATATTTATATTTCTATTTAAAAACCGGTTTCAACTTTTTTCTTCTTTTTTCTATTATATATCATCAATTTAAATGGGTTCCACTTCCAATTAAATTTTTGTATATCTTTTTTCGAATCAATCCAGACTAAATTAGTATCTGGTTGAAACGTCGTTTTGATATGAAAACAACAATTTTCCTGAAAAAACTACACAAGGTTAATCACGCGACGACTTTTTTTTTTTTCTTTCTCCAAGATGCAACTATGACATCAGGATTCCAATACACTCTTCATAAATTTGTTGAATTCGTTATCCTTGTTGATTTTCGTCGATTTTTTTTTAACAATAATCATTTTTTTAAAAGAATTAAGAAGGAATTTTATTAAAAAAAAAAAGAATTAAGAAGGAATATTGTTATTTGGCACCAAAGCTACATTTATGCTAGCTATAATTGGTAAGCGATTTCTTATATTATTTATTAAATTAAAATATGTGTGGATCCAATATTAAAATACATTAATAGTAATTGATCTCGTCTTGTGGCTCTTAATACTTTAAAAGCCCATTAACATTTTTTATACATAAGTAGCCCCTACTTAGCATGTTAAACTATTGAACATACAAACCAAAATACTAAGGTGCCGTTTGGTTGGAAGAACTAAAAATAAGAATGAGAATCGGAATAAGAATAGAATAGAATAAAATTTAAAATGTATAAAAAAATTATTAAATTTAATCTTATCATGTATTGAAATGGTCTTTCCTTCCATTTCAAAATAGCATAAATTTTTCCAACAAAAATAGTAGAAAGGTCATTCCATTAAAATGAAATAAAAATTATTTTCTTTCCATTCTATTTCATTATTTCCAACCAAACGTTACTTAAATTGTATTTTATGAATAGCATTTATAATAGTGCATCTGCATCATGTTAGGCTATTTTTAGCCTATGTTTTGGATCCAATTTATGTGCGTTTTTAGCTGTGTTGGGACGGAATTACGCTTGTTTTCTATGTTTTCAGGTTCTTTGGAGTAAAAGAGGTCTCGGGTGCAGAAATTCATTAAAAGACGTGCTGAGCCGAAGAAAAACTTAAATTTTGAGTTTTTGCATATCTGGCCGCGGCGATGAAGAGGCTCGCCGCGGCGAGATTCAACTTACAGAAAGTGCCTAAATTTGGCACATTCTCGCCGCGGCGAGAGGAAGCATGGCCGCGGCGAGATCCCGTACGGACCGGGGGTATTTTCGTCCATCGAACCCTAAATTTCAAGTATAAATAGAAAACTGCGATTGGAAGTCAGAGAGCGATTTGGAACCCTAAAACACAGCTGAGAGCGGCAGGAAGAGCGTAGAGATTCAAGTGAAGATCCAGAATTCACCCTCAAACAGTTCTTTTCTTTATTCCTCTTTAATTTATTTATGTTGAATATTGCTATAGGAATGGTTATGGATTTGTTTCTGAACTAAATTTCCCTATTGCCTCATCTTGCTCAACTTTAAAGTGTGTTATTAAGTTTTCTGAATTTTCTTTCATATTTTACTGCTTTTAATTCATAATTGCTTTTGATTTACCGAATAGAATCATAAGTATAATTTAGTGGTACTTAATCCAATTCCCTGTGGGATCGACCTCACCTGTGTGAGATTTACTACTTGATTGCGTATACTTGCGTAGTGTTTAAAAATATAGCAACACATCATCCCACTAAATTGGTGTCTATTGTCTAATACTGTATAATGGATTGTAGAGTAAATTATTTCTTAAATGGGCAAGTAAGCGGCAACAAAGTTAAGTAACTAATATACTGAAGCACGGGTTCCCTTACCTTGATGGCCAACAAACAAAATAAAAACTAAATTCAAAAGCAACAAACTCACAAATCTAAGATGAAAACCAAAGTGTTGGGTCTTGCAGCTCTCCATCCTGTCCAACCAAGCCCCCGCAATAATACATCAAGCTACCCAACTTCCTCTCTCAAACGCTAATAAACACAATGCTGGACACACACAAACTTTTACCAGCAATCCCTCCCCCAACCCCAAGAGAGAGCACCACGACCACCAAATAATGAGCCAACGAGCCAATACTATAGCAAGACCAAGGCCATACGGTACTACATGAGGTTTCAATCCCTTTTATTTTGCATTCTTATTAAAATTGTTTATACATCTAAATTATAGTATAATCGAACATTGCTATATTAAAACATACTTTTAAATTTATTATTAATCTATCGAAACACATCATATTTAAGTGCATGCATGATTAAGATTACAGTGTGCAATTTAAATGTACAAATTAAAAGCGTAATTTAGTTTATCTTGATGAGGATTATTTGTACATGCGGGCACGACATGCAGGACAATACACCAAGTCTTCTTCATAGTCAAACACCAAGTGGTTATTGCAGACAACACACAGAGGATGAGAACCCTGTAAACGACAAAGAAAAAACTATGTTGGTGATTAATGAATTGTACTTCTTTCTACGCATTAAATCGTATACTAATTAATAAGAGAAATACTAAAGGGTACCAGTAGTGTTTAGCACCCTCTTATGTGTTAATAACGCTATTGGTCCAACTAAGTATCGGATTTCATATATATAATATAATAGCTTTTAGGGAGTATCGCTAGTTAATTGCAACGCGACATGTCGCAAAGGTACTAGACACCACTAGTGTCTAATAGCAATGCTCAATTAATAATAAGAATGATCAACTAGAATTAATGAGTGAGAAAAAGTGATGACCATGTTGTATTGTGAAAAAATGGCCGAAGAGGAGCGAGAAAACTGAAAAGCAGTGGCTCTTTGTTGTTGCTTCATGTTCATGCTGCTTGATCTCATCATGAATTCATTGTTAGGAGAAGAAGAAGGTGCTGGGATGTTATAATTAATCGGAGGAGCCAGGGGAACCCTCCTAATCGGAGGAGCCAGGGGAACCCTCCTCGGTTCACTACTTCCTCTTCCTCTACTACGCCTATATATAAATACAATTATGATCTTAAATATTCCTTAAATTAATATATTTGTAATAACGTACATATTAATTAAAAATTTAATTACCCAAGAAGTTGGAGCTCCATAGTTGCTTTATACTGAGATGGTATTTCCATCAATGCTTCCAGAGCAAATTCTGTTTCCTTATAAGATATGGGGATGTCTTTCACCATTATTTTCGTGAAATTCACGAACTTTATACCGTACACACCAAAAACCAATCATCATTATCAAAGTGACAGAGTACATACACCCAAAACAAAATGATAAAATATAAATCGATCGATGTGATATAGCTAATTAACCTGGCAATTATCGAAAGCCCGAGATGGAATGAAGTCATCAAACTTTTGCATCAAATCCCATGGTCCATCACCTACGCCAACCAGAATTATTGACAGTGGATATTCACTGCATATTCGAACATTCATTTTCTAATTAAATTTCAGAAAAGAATTAAGGGGGAAATTTGTAGAAATGTATATTATATATGCTGATAATCATAACAACCTTGCTTTTACAATTGCATCCACTGTTTTCTGTTCTTGAGGACTGAATTTGTCCTTCCCTGTGTCTACGCTTCTTGTCACCTAATTAATTTGCAAGAGTCGTATATATAAATATTTTTAAATATATAACATATAACTATATTTACATACACAGAGAGATAATATGTATAGCTTTAATTAATTACCTGGCCATCAGCAATGATCACAAGAACATGATATTGACCACCTTTGCTATCCACAATACTAATAGCATTCTCAATGATCGGAGCAAAGGATGTCGGCCCTTAAATACAATAATAATGTATAAATACATATATGATCTATGCATATCCATATGTTTATATGTAATAAGAACAAAAAATTCTAATAATTAATTAAGTACGTACCAGATAAATTTATCCGAGGAACTAATTCTCTGTAACGAGAGAGCAATTCCTCAAAGCCACGGCATGGCTTATCTTCAGGAAAGAAGCTAAAAACATCTTTATCATGAGTCGATGCTGTATATATATAAGATGATGATAGAAAATTAACGATGGAGTACTATATATACATGATACGTAATAATATATTTATAAATACTACGTAGTACTCACAATCACCAAAGCCGTAACAAGGAATAAGGTTGTCCTCGTCGAATGTGGAGAGTGTCCTGCCAATGATTGAGATGGCTTGTTCATAAGGATTAAGGTCTTGTCCAAGAAAATGCAAGTTCTTTCTCCCGAAACACCTTGCTCCAGTCCACTCGTTGCTCTTTGTGAAATCAATCCCAACTATCAGATTTGAAGACTCCAACCCAGCTTGCTGAAGTGCTTCAGCCACCTAATTAATCCAAATATACGTTAAAATGTAGAAGTGTGAGGTTAAGGTCCATCAAATTCTCACGACCAACTCACAATAAAAAAAATAGTCGATGTATATTGATATTACACGTATTATATATAGCTATTATTACCTCTTCAAGAGAATTGTAGTTGTCACCAATTTTTGAGTAATTCTCTGATGAGCGCGTTGGTAGTACTCTACGTATGTTTTGATGATATTGATCATGATCATTAAGAAAAGGATTATTAAGACTACGTGATGAAGATAGAGACGAACTAGAATTAGAGGTGGCCGCCATGGTGGTGTTGCTGTGGAAGCTTGGTGAATTAGGCTCATACTGACGACTATGTTGACGATCATAATTACCACCACCACCACCGCCAGTACTCCTATGATATTTCGATCCGTTACTCCCCATTAATTATTTGATTATATATATAAACTAATTTAACTGCAACAAACTTAATTTCTCTGTCTAGCTTATATAATAAATATATTTGGATTTCTTAGTACGTATAAAATAGCTTAGAAAACTTAGTAATAAGTACTGATCGATGATGGTCGTGATATATATATGTATATAACTAATATATTATTACACCTAGAATTTAATCTATGTGCGTATACATAGGGTTTCTTATATACATATAAAAATTACTTTCATATCATAGAATTATATGAAACCGATCGATAGAAATTTTGAAATTAATATTATCAAGTGATGTATACGTCGCCATTTAATAATCAACCTAGCAATTCTCAAATAACCAGATTGTTATTGAGAAAGTTAATTAATAAGTGTAGATGACTTTTTCTATATAATTATTGTAATGTAAGTATTGAATGAGTCATATATTAAAAAAAATAAGAGGGTCATTAAAAAAGGAAAAATGGAAGTAAACTACATATATTGTAATGTATCATAGATATGTACCTTATATGAATAAAGAAAAAGTCAATCACTCATTGATTTAAATAATAAAAATTATCTTTCAAAAAAAAATAAATAATGAAAATTATAGGGATATTTACACCCAAATTTCTAATTTTTTTAGGCGATTTTTTTTTTTAAAAAAAATACTGTACTTTGTCAAGTTTTTATTGTTATTTTTTAGTTGTTTCATTGTTATTTTTAGTTTTTTTATTTTGTGTTCTATTTTATTATTTAACAAAACAGAGAATTTAATCTAAAATAATATTTTTTTCAATAATTTAAATGATTGTAGTTTTGTACCAATTTGTAATTTATTAGATAGAAAAAAAAATTGTTGACTTGCAAATAATTAATAAAGCGACTTTGATAACAAGAGAATAGATTAGAGAGTTGATAGAAAAGTTTCTACCAACCAATTTGAGCGTGCCACGTCTACGCATTCAACGCTGAGGGAATTCAGGTAGTCTCCTTCCAAAATTTATTCTAACATCAAAACAAAAAAGAGACCAGATATGTTTATTACAAGATATGCTAATTTTACGATGTTCAACACCAAAATATTTACTATTAAATTTACTTATTATTATTTGTTGATCACATCAATAAATTAATATCTACATATTGGATTTACCTTATTATATATGGATGGAGTATGGTGACAAAATAATATTCAGATAATACATGATTGAATTTTATAATTTTAAATGGATATGATTAATTTTTGGGTTAATACGACTTAAAAATGATACGATTAGCTTATTTATACAAATATATATATATATACACTTATATATTTTATATATTTTTTTTGATAGCAAATTCATTCATTCCAAAGTGAAAGATATACACTTATATTTATTAAACGGTATAAACTATACTAAGTTAGTTAAATATAAGTCACTAAAAAATTAAATAACTCATAAATATGTCCTAATTAAAAAATTATAACTATGTAAAACTTGTCAGGTCAATCTATTTAATTATAAACAAATTGGGTTTGAATTGTATGTTTAACATAATTAATAAATAGATTGGTTTGAGTTTGGTATTTGTTGAATTGTTAACCTAAATGGAAATGTTTATATTTAAAAATATTTCATTATTAATTATATATATAATATATTGGTTTCATTTTTTATTATTTATTTTATTTAAAATTGATGTTGTTATTAACCCATCTTTGTCATGTGATACGATCGAGTAACGACCAAACTTGATTTTTTTTGGGGAAGGGGGAATTAATAGTAATAGTATCCAAATTATACATTAGGTGGCGTTTGGTTTGAGGTAATGAAAGGGAAATTTACACAGGTTATTGTTTTTTCCCAATTTATTTCTTTTATACTGTTACACGCTCAAATTAACTTTTATATTGTTTTTTTTTTCGAAATTAACTTTTATACTGTTTTTTTTTTTCGGCAGTGTACTGCCAACAATTTTATGTTATTGTTTTGTTTTTTTTTTATTGATTGGGACTTGGGCTCAAGTTATTTATTTAATTTTTTATTTTAATGGATGTAAAAGTTATTATTTATTCTTTTTAATATTTAATAATTATTATTTTTTGAGATAATTTAATAATTATTATTTTGATGAAAAGGTTGATGGGATGTGTCATGAAAGTGACATGTTTTACTTTTTCTTTTATTTAAATAAATTTAGAAATCACACCCCATGTCTCACTCTTTTTCTTTTATTTAAATAGATTTAAAAATCTCACTCCCATTTCTCACGATTCATCTTCTTCTTCATCTTTATCTTCTAGCTTTTCACATAAATCTCACCCCCATGTTCTAATATTCATCTTCTTCTTCAAGGTTTTTTTTTTCTTCATCTTTACCGTTGTTTTAGTATTGTTCTACTGTTGTTTTTCATGATTTTTATTTTTTTTTCATGTTCAGTTCTTCTTCTTCATCTTCTTTTCTTTTCTTCTTCTTTTTTTTTAAAAAAAATTTTTGAAGTTCTTAGTTATGTTTTTTTTCGAAAATATAAGAGTTAGTGTGGGTTTTTTTTTGTTCTAATTTTCTAGAACTTTCTTTGCAAATATAGTGCATTTAGTATTGAGGATGTGTACAACATAATTAATTTTTGATCATTTTTTTCTTTTATTGTTTTATTTGTTTTAGTATTGTTTTAGTATTGTTTTACTGTTGTTTTTCATGATTTATTTATTTGATGACGATTTCACTGCCCTTGCTCCATCTCGCTGGAATTAATAGGTATTTTCTGGGTGTTCTCGTGTTGTTGTGATGGTTATGTCTGTGAGTGTGGAAGATGGAGGCTATAAATACATTTCTTCTTCGTTCTCTTTGGCTATTTTTGTGGTTTTTTTCTTTTGGTTCTCCTATAAATATATTTGACGAGCTCACTCACAAGAGAGTTTTGAGGTGTGTGTTTCTTTTATATTTTTCTAAGTAGTTATATTTGCTTTATTTGTTTTTGTGTTGTTTCAGTGTTGTTTTAGTAGTTTTTTTTATTATAATTTTCTAGGAATAGACTTGCAAATATAGTTGATTTTGCATCTGGTGTTGAGGTTGTGCAGCAGATTGTTTGTTTTTTTTTAATCATTTTTTTCTTTTGTTTTGTTTGATTGTTTTAGTGTTGTTTTACCGTTGTTTTGCCATGATTATTTATTGACGTCGATTTTACTGCTTTTGTTTAATCTTGTCAGAATTAATGGTTATTTTCCGGTTGTCCTGGTGTTGTTGTGGTGGTTATGTCTGTGATTGTCAAAGATGGAGGCCTCATACTTTTGTTTTGGTATTGACAGTATAAAAGAAAAAAAAAAGGGGAGGACAGTATAAATGTTAATTCTGCCGTGTGGCAGTAAAATTGAAAAGTATTACCCCAAATCCAGTATTTTTGTAAAATGCCCTAATGAAATGGAATAGAATGGAAAGAAAATAATTTTTATTCCAATTCTTTGTTTGGTTGCATTTAAAACTATTAGAATACCATTCTGATGGAATGACATTTCCATTATTTTGGTGGAATGACTATTTCATTTTAAAATGGAAGGAAAGACTATTATTCCAATGCAAAATTTGAAAAAATTTAATAATTTCTTTTATTAATTTTTTAATTCATTTTAAATTTTATTATATTTCATTCCTATTCCAATTTTCATTCCTATTTCTATATTTTCATTCATCCCAACCAAATGCCACATTAGTTACACTTAACTCTACAAATCCAATTTTATTAGTAAAACTCTTTGAATCTCCGTTCAAAAACTTCAGTTAAGTGCCACAGTGGCTGCCTAACACACTTGATAAATTTTTAGCAGTCCACGTAATATTATTTATTAAAAAATAATTTTAAATATTTAAAAATTTTAAAAATAAATAATTTTTTTCTTTTTTTCTTTTATTTTTTTTTTCTTTCTTTTTCTCCTTTTCTCCCTGAAGCCCTTTCACCTTCCACAGACCACACTCACCAAAATCCTATCTCAAAACAACCCCAAACATCCCAAGACAACAGTTGTCCTTGCTTCGCCGTGACTCGAGGTGGGTTAAGATGCCAAAATTGAGGCCGACGACCTTTGAAACAAGAGAGTTTTGACGAGGCTTGACAAAGATTGGAGAGAAGGATGAGACATGGCATGACGTCAAGGCCTTGGGCTTTCGTCGCGGCTCTCTTCCGGTCTAAGTCAGGAGAGAGAGAGAGAGAGAGAGAGAGAGAGAGAGAGAGAGAGAGAGAGAGAGAGATCGTGGAGAGAAGAAAGGTTTAAGTTTTGGATTTTTGGGGGGCCTTGTTGTAGTTATTCGATAGAGAAGAGAGAAAGACGAGAGAGAGAGGGTGAGCTCGAAAGATTAGGGTTGGAGTCACGTGCGGCTGACAGAGAAGGAGAGGGAGAGAGAGAAAGAGAGAGATTAGGGTTTTCAGAAGAAGAAGAAAAAGAAAGAAAAAAAAAGTAAAGGCAAAAGTAAAAAATTAATTATTTTTTAAAATTATTATTTTTTTCTGATTTTTAAAATTTATAATTATTTATAATTATTTTTTAATAATTAATATAACGTGGACTACTAAAAATTTGTCACGTGTGCAGTTCATTATGACACTTAACTGAAGTTTTTAGATATAGGTGTAATGAGCAAAACAGAAGTGAGATTCAGAGAGTTTTACCACCAAAAATTACATTTGTGGGGTTAAGTGTAACTAAATGTGTAGTTTGGGTAGTATTGTCGCCAATACTATTTTAAACTTTATGTTTTGTAAAAATTACAAATTGAACCTTTATATTTTTTAAAATGACAAATTGGACCTTATATTTTTTAAAATAGTACAAAATTGTACCCTAAGCATAATTTTTGACATTTTTTTTTAATTATAACAAACTTAAAGATAATTTTTAACAGGAACAAATGCAGAAAATATACTTAATTTTGTCATAACAATTCTTGATCAGATTACTATTAACTTTTATTTTGATAAAAAATCAATTTAAGGTACTATTTTGTACCACTTTAGTAAATACGAGATCTAACTTATTGTTTAATTAAAATAATAAATCTAATCGATAATTTTTATAAAATATAGAATCTAAAATAGTATTTGCCTTTTTAACAAATTTCTAGATCAAATGATGTGATGCTATTTTGTATTAATTATTATCTAATTTTTTTTTCATTGTTAATGAGAATGAAGTGTCCTCTATTTTAAGTATTTATTATATTTCATCTAATCTTTTTATTTTATATATATATATAAAAAAATCCAATCTTTATAAATTATTCGATCTAATTTTTTTAATTAAATCTTAAATTATTTTATTCAAGTCTACTAATTTTGTTCATAATAATAAATAAATTTGAATAGCTGATAAAATTTGATTAATTTAATTTGAATACATACATTTAAAAAGAGACAGAGAGAGACAGTCAGAGAAGGGTGAATACGTGCATATATAATTAATTGTAACAAATTTTTGTTATTTTATAAAATCTACATTTTGAAAATCAATCAACATTATCTATGATGAATTTCTTAACTGAGTATTGCTATTAGTCAAGTGGTAAAAGGACGTTTATAACAATTTTTGTTTAGAATAACTTGAACAATTTTATTTCCTAATTTGATGGATTATGTGATTAGATTTTGGACTCTCTGTATGATGTATTAAATTAAGTCTGAATTGTAAAGGAAAATTTGTATTTCAATATATCAGTCAATAAAAATAATCTATATATACTTTTAATATCTTTTCTTCTTAAAAATACATTTACATTTCAAAATAATTTCTCTCTCTAACTCTTTCACTCTTCGACTTTAATCCCGACCTAAAACCACTACCGTCGAATACACAAACCTAGAACCCCGGTCGCAAGGCCTCACTGTCGTCTTCTCTCACGGTCTCTCTTTTTTTACGTTTCTTTCTCCTAGTTTACCAATTTTTTACGATATTTAGCAATGTATTTACAATAATAAAACAAATTTGAGATTAGGGATAAAATTTAGCGATGATTTGTAATATTTTGCGTATTTAATGATGTTTTGCAATGATATTAGCAAGTATTTGTGATATGAGGCTAAAAAATGCACAACACATCGCGAAAACTTGATTATGATTTCGTGACATTTAGCAATCTGTTTTGCGATTTTGTGAATTGTAGACATTTAGCGATGTTTCATGATTTCGCGATGTTTCGCGACACTTAGCGATGTTTTGTGACATTGTCAAAAACCAGAAAAAAAAAAATACAGAAAACAAGCGAGTTGAGAACTCCAACAATAGGTAGGGATTTTCGGAGTTTTGGGGTGGTTGAGCTCATAGATTTTGGGGCTTTGGGTTTCACGATTTCTTTTTGTGGTTTCGCGATATCCTCATCGATTTTGTCTTATGTTTTGCCTTCAGAGTAAATTTCGTCGGAGGTGGTGCGGTGATTGTGGGTATCAGCAGGGCCGACCCAAACATTTTGAGGGCCTTGTACAAAATTTTAAAATTTGGCTCTTTAAAAAAAATCGTGTAAATTAAAATTATAATTCTATTACTAACTTTTTTTAAGATTCGTTCATAAATTTTTAATTATAAATTTTTTATTTATATGTATTTAATAGAAAAAAAGAGACAAAAATAGGCATTTTCTTTCAAAAAAAAATTGAGCTTTAAAAAAATATGGGCCTTGTGCAATGGCTCAAGCTGCCCAATGCTTGGGCCAGCCCGGAGTATCAGTTGGGTTTGGTGAGAGTTAGAGGAAGAGGGAGAGGGCCGAGAGAAAGAGAGAATGTATGAGAAGGGTATTTTAAGATTTAATTAATCAGAGTATTAAATTTCAATCTATTTTAATGTGGCATACTCAAAAACTATAAATAATTTTTAAGAATGAATTATCAAATTTACCATTGTAAATGAGATAACCTTTTTGCAAGACTGCTTGTAAAATAACCCTGGCTAATGAGATATTGTAGTTAGTTAAGAATGTTTTATAGAGTTTTTTCAAAAAAAAAAAAAAAAAAAAAAACAAAATTAAAGAATTATGGAAAAATCATTTTCCAACTGATGATGTAAATTAATTGATGATGTAAATTAATTGATGATGTAAATCAATTTTCTATTTTAAAGGATGTATATTCCTCCTTTACAAATATTTTAATAGTATTTAAATTATATTTTATTTTAATTTTATTAATATGTATTATATATAATTAAGATGATGTAAAATTTTATAGTAAATTTAATCATTACTTGTATTCAAAATGCTCTTAATGATCCTTATAATATCTTCATGCGAAAAAGAAAACACTAGTTGTAACTTGTAACTAGTAATTAAGTGGTTTACACAGTCTAATATTATTAAGGAATTTTTACAAAAATAATAAATTTTGGGTAAAAGTTTATAAAACAACCCTTAAATAACAAAACAAAATAATTTTTTTCCCTGAATTGTGACATGTACTAAATTGTGCCTCCTGAACTTTTTTGCCGTTAAAAATTCCCCCCGAACTATTGAGATTGTTAAATTTAAGGACTTTTGTCTAATTTTAGTAAAAAATTCTAACATGGATGAAAGTTCAAGGGGCATGATTTAGTACATATCAAAGTTTAAGGGGCATGATTTGGTAGATATCAAAGTCTGGAGAGCATGGTTTAGTACATAAACAATTACTGAAACTGTAAAGTTGAATGAAATTAGACAAAAGTCCTTAAATTTAACAATCTCAATAGTTCGAGGGGAATTTTTAACGGCCAAAAAAGTTCAGGGGGCACGATTTACTATATGTCAAAGTTCAGGGGGAAAAATTACTAATTAGCCATTAAAATAATAATAGAACAACTAAAAAATAATTGTGAAACAATTAAAAAAATTTAACACAGTACACAATATTTTTGAAAAAAAAAATTCTCCCCACAATAAAAAATTAAAAAATTTCAATATATAGTGTAAAAACTCTTATTACTATACCATCACGAGAGCAGCAGCTTATTACAGGCCTCGACCACTCACTCACGTGGTAACATGTGACGGGATGCTCATTTTTTCAACCAACATTTTTTTTTTTTAAAAAAAAAAAAAAACTAGTAAAATGAAAAATGCTCCTTCAATCGAATTTCTATCCCTAACTTTATATACAATCAAAAGCGAACACGTAATCTGTGTTACTAAGGGTGTGCATAAATCGATCCAATCTAATCATAATTGACCGATCCAATTACAACTAACCGCCAAACATTAGATATCTAATTGTGATCGAATCAGATTAGATGTTATTTTTGAATATCTAATTGGATCAAATGTTGGATGGAGTGTTCAAAAATTCAATAGATCCAACATCTAATCGAACTAATTAATATTTTCATTTAGTTTTGATGAGTAATTGTATCTTATATTGTTATACGTAAAGATAGATCCGATCCAATCCAATACATATTGGACCTAATATATTAAAGAGGAAATTACACTCTATACCTTTTTTATGTTGTCCTCTTTCATTTTTACCCTCTTTTTTAAAGTTTATCATTTTTACCTCTTTTTTTAAACATTGTACCAATTTTGCCCCTGTCATTTCAAGATACTCTCCATGTGACTCTCTTATGTCAGGGTATTTTAGTTACAATACACATAAAAAGAGATATGTTTCAAATAAATATAAAATTAGAGGCAAATTTGGTTAATTGATTAATAAAAGAGGCACTTTTCAACTTACCCCTATATTAAATGGATTCGATCCGATCCAAAAAATATTAGGACTAAAATATTAGATAATCCTAAATTAAACTAATAAATACATATGAAATACATTCAATGTATAGAACCGATCCAATCTAACATCCAATAGTTGTTAGATCGATTGGATGACTGAAATTAATTGGATTGTATCGGATATTAAAATCTAACATTTAATATATAATTAGATCGGATCTCAATAAGTTTAAAAACATTGAATGAATATCCTGTGTTACTATCCGAGATTCCGAGGACGAGCAACAAATGCTCAATTAAAAAAGTTTGGAAAAAGCATATATGCTTAAACAAAATGAAATGGATATAGTATAAGTAGTACAGAGATTCATTCAACTGAAACAACAAAATAATCTTGGTCAGAATAACACTTCAATATTAAATCTAAATTCTTACTTATTAGTATTACCAAGGTATGGATGGAATGGCAAACCAGACTGCAAGAAAAACAAATAAATCAATAAAGATGGGGGAAATGTTTATGCAGCTTAATTAGCTTAGAATCCAAGAGCATGCTCCAAGTTCACAACAACAATCTGATATCTCAATACAAGAAATTCACCCTCTTGATGTTTCATTAGTCTGCATACACTGCAGCTTTTACACAAGATAAAGAAAAGAAACAAGTCATAGCATGGAGCAAACAAGTTCTAATAATGTCATCTTCTTTGATCCATTTATTAAACATATAGATAATTAGCAAACTAGAGAGGGTGAGTGATTAGCCTGAATTTGTAAGTATTAGCCTGACCGAGTTGAAAAGGAGCATCGGCCGAGCTACCATGGGCTCTTTTGTTTTGATAACCAGGGTAGTCGTTCTTATAAAAGGGCACAGTGTCATGTAAATGCAGCCCTATCTTCTCTGCTTTCTTCACTAGATTCCATTTCTCATAGGGGTCACCCTCCTTGTGTGATATATGAATCTCACCATTCTCTTTCCTCAACAGAGCCTTCGCATTCTTCATAAATTCCTTCACCAGAGTCTTGTTCATCCTGTTTCACTACCCCATTATTCACTTGATCCCATTCACTTATACTCAAGTATTGTAACTAAAAATCCTTTACTTACAAGAAGACAAACTTGATCCCATTCATTTATACTCAAGTATTGTAACTAAAAAAATCCTTTACTTACAAGAAGACAAAGACATTCAAGTACAAAATTATGGTCATTCTTGGTATAGAAAACAAAATATATATACATACAAGTTAAGGGTTACTAATGTATAACAATGATGAGACAGCACAATGTACCAAATTTACAAAAAAGACTACACAATTTCTCATCCACCATTAGTAAAGCATAATCAATAATGTATATTAGTTTTAAAAATTTAAGGTGAAACAAAAAAGCAAAGTCTACTTTACTATTCCTTTGTAGAAAAACAAATAAGAGGGAGAAAAATTGAAGGGCTTAACTGGATCTGGCAGCAATTTTCTTCCGGGAAGTGGAATCCAACATGAGGAAAATTGTAGATGATCCTGTCAAATCTCTGGGTTTTAAGGAAGAAGTGATCACTCATGTGCTTTCCATCAACTCCATGAAGTACAACACAACCCCTTTCTTCTAGCTCCATAATGTTCCTTATTCCATCGCTATAATTCTTCTTTATCTTCTCTGTTAAATGAGAATCAAAACCCATTTACAGAATACAAAAAGTCAAAGGGAAAAGTGATCTAAAAGGGTTTTTGTTTTGGAGAGATGATGGAGAAAGAAGGAGATGACGTACCAAGAGAATCAAGGGAGGTGGCCACCATGTTCCTGGCTGAACCAAAGGCTCTAGCTAAGCTTAAGGAAAAGGAAAAGTCACCATCTCCAACCAAGAGGATTTTTTGGACAGATGAATAGTGCTTCCTCCATTTTACTTGTGCTATTATTACGTCTTCTTCTTCGTCTGTGTCATCATCTTCATGATCATAATCATCAACTTCTTCTTCTTCTACCTTGTTGTTGATCAATTCCATTGAATGAGTGAGTGAGTGAGTGTGTGTGAGAGAGAGAGAGACCAAAATTGGGTGTCCTTTGAAAATGCTTGTCTTTTATTTCTTTATGTTTATTGGAAATAAGCAAAAGAAGTCAAGGGACGTCAACTCAATTAATAACAATGTACGAACTCGTATTTCTACATATCAAATAATATATTAAGGAGTCAAGCTCAAGCAAGCAAGGACTCCATTCTCATATTCTTCACTTATTTTTTTTTTTTAAGATATTCATATTCTTGGCTATTTTATTTATCATTTCTATTGGGTAATGCTCATCATATGTGTGTAGTGCTTATGGGCTGGGGGACGTGAGGGAAACTGGCACAAGTCCGAGAGGTACGAACACGATTCAACACAAAAAAATATATGCGTAGATACAATAAAGTACAAAAAAATATAAACTTAAGTACGATACGACATAATAAACACGAATACACTATATATGAGTACAAATAAATTAACTCGAAAGAACAACACATTAAAAATTTTAATAATTTAAAAGGAGTAATTTGCGGCTGAACCCTCCCAATCATCATTTTACTTGCTCTAACCCTCTAATCTTAAATTTTAGTGGCACAACTCTCCAAGCTGCTAAACTGTTAACTTTACCAAATTTAAAGTGTCATCTATTTATTTCAATTAACTGCTGACATAAACTGCTTACGTGTACCATTATTTACACGTAATACATTTATATTGGTAACTTAATATAATTATTTAAAGATTATAAAAAAAATCTTTAAGAAAAACAAAACAAAATTTCCCCCCTTTATTTTATAATATAAATATAAACAAACATTGTGGCACTGTTGTTATAAATATGTTCTATAACTTTTTTTTTTAAAAAAAGAAAAAGAAAGAAATAAAGAAATAAAAGACATATATTTTTTTTTTTTTTGACGTAGAAATAAAAAACATATTAATTAGTGGTGAAATCAAAATTCAAACAATTGTAATATATAAGCATGCTCAACATAACCATACTTCCAACACTACCACATTTTGGAAAGGTCCTGGTTTCAAATCCAACTTTTTTAAGTAAAAAAACAATAGTTCATATTGCACCAAACAAGTTAAATCCTTTCAATTTTATACTAGAAAAAACTTTTCACAACACAGCTTACCCATTTCTTATTAACCATGTCCACAGCTTTTAATTCACAAAAAAGAAGCAGTGGAATAAGAACAAAGATAAGACGTTCTTTCTAACTAGAAAGAAAGGTTTCATTTACATCAAATCCTGGGGCACAAAAAGAGAACAGATAAAAAAATTCCACTGAGGTGAAGCTCGCTTGTTTACAAGTATGATCCAAACAAGATCGCTCCATAGCAATGCTGTAATGTCATCCCCGCCTCCCAGGGCCAGGCCTTCGATGAAAGATTAGTCTGCACTCAGTTTATCAAATTGGAAAACTACTCTATAAAGCAATACTGCTGGGAACAGCAAGATAACTCTTCCGAATGGAAGAAGCAACTGTGATATATCTTACCACAGATCTTTATATGCTAAAGGTTGGAGTAGACTGCTTAACCTTAGCCAGTTCAAGCAAAACATCTTTGATGGGTTCGCGAAGCATGTTTTTCTTAGCCTGGAAGAGCACAATTGTTAACTTGCTATATTTTAAGAGGAAATGGGGAAGTACCAGTAGATGAGGCAAAAAACAACTACAAGATTGCAATTGATAGACATCAAGAAATAATATATACTATCTCTACTTTCAATAGTGGAAATGAGCAAAATCAACATGTAAGAGTACCTGCAAAGATGGAAGTAGAGCAAAAACTTCATCAGCTGTTTCTGGACAGATGTTGGCAATTACGCATATCTGCAGCCAACATATTTTGAGTTAAGATCACATCATTTATAGTAAGAACCAAGTACTAATCAATTTAGGTTCAGAAAGTAACCTCGGCCTCCTTCAGCCCATATATTGACAGCATGCTGAAACTTGAGTTAAGTGTGTAACAGTATAAGAACAATATAAAGAGCATTGCAGGTAGCATAACAAAGACATAGATTTCTATTTATAAACAATAGATTATAAGGTGTATATATAAGTTGTAAACTCCAAGAAAGAGCAAAGGATACTCAAGAATGTCTTTCACAGACTGAGAACTCGTGTAATGGTTCTCTCTTTTGGCATACTGCAGTCCACTGTCAAATGATCTAAAACCAAACAACAATTGTAGCGTCATTGTCATATACACATTCAATTTGGGTGAAGCCATAACCCAGACATCCATTTGTTTTACAAGATAATGCATAACTCTGTCCTTACTTTGGGATTTTAATACTAGGATCCTTGGACAACAAGACCATGCGATCTTGGATTCCTTCTAATATATCAGCAGCATCACAGTCCATTAGACATTTTGCACCCTTTGGTAGTTCTACATAGACCAAGAGCAAGGTATAACAGGGCTTTTGACCAAATCAGATGATTTTCAAATCTAAAGAGACATACCATCTAGCAGCTAGATTTTGGTAGTAAATAACAAATCATAGAATAAATACATTGGCATCTAAAAATCATATCTTATGCATACATGTCAACATACCGTCTTCAACACTCAGCTCAAGTGGTCGTGAAGGTTTTGGCACAAAGCTCTTGCCACCCTTACCAGTCTTGTCCCCTTTACCTCCTAGGCCAAAACTTCCTAAAAAACCATAAGTTGGGAAATGAAAGGAAATCAAGGCCCACAACTGTCAATTGAGTAGCAATTATTATAAAAGTCTAGCATGGAAAATGCAAGAAATGAAAAGAGAATTGAACCTTTAGGAAATGTGGTTGGTGTGTCAGTGTTAAGATTCCCACCATATTCAGACGAGAAGTTCAAATTGACTTCAGGACTACCTATAAATACGATCCATCACCATTTACAGGCAGCTCAGTAAAAATTATATGATCACCTCCACACATGTACACTACTTCATTCTAAAGAAAGAAAAAGAAAAAAACTACACTAATTCTTAACTCATAAGCTGAAGGCTAAAAAGAAAACTGGAGAAGTGGTGTGAGAAGGTAACGTACAAAAGCATATATACCTGTGTCAAACTTAACTTTCCTTCCTTTCTTTGACTTTTCTGAGCTATCATCCTTCCCCTTTAATGGTGCTAAAAATATAGTGCATTCATTCAGCACAAGATTTTTAAAATAAAATTCACAAAAAGGAAAAGAAAAGAACATAAAAACAATTTCTGTAATACTTAAGCCTTCAGAAAAATGTAAGGTTTCCCAATCCCATGCACACCTCAAGGTTCAAACTTAAAAAGAAACTATTATGAATGCAAAGACTGTAAGGAAAACTCATGTTATTTGACATGAATAGAATAAAGTTATCAGATTGATTAACCATGGTGAAGTATAAGATGAAAAACAAAGTGAACAAATGCTCACACTTTCAAGAAAAATGCTTTCTCCAAACAATGAACCCGCTTTTCTAATAGGGGCAAGGAAAATAAAAGATCCCAAAAAGAACCTTACAAAAGCTATGAATGAGAAATTTTTCAAACCTTCCTTTCCGTTAGTGGATTTGAGGGAAGGTTTTCTTCCTCTCTTCTGGGGCTGGGGAGCTGTGAACAGTTTCCCTCCTTTCTCCGACATCACTATTATTATCTGCAAACTCAACCGCAAATACTAAAGTAATGTACATTATTCTGATGATCCAATTATGCTATAGATATAAATGCATGAATAAAAAGTAAGAGCTTTCAGTTCTCCCATAACCCTTTTCCTCTTCAGCCTCCAACAACCCAAAACACAGACAGAGACGCGAAATGATACACGATCATAACAATTCCGAGAAGAAAAAGAAAAACCCAGATGACACCGAAGACAATAGACGGAGAAAAAATAATTACCTGGAAATTGACCAGTGAGAGTCCTTTTTTTCTTTTTTTTTTGATGAATATGAAATAGAGTTTTCTCGGTGGCTTAAACCCTTCTTTATGTTCCCAGAAGAAAGAACGGAGTACGGACCCGAATGATTCTACCTGGAGGGCAATTTCGTCTTTTTATAGATTGATTCCAATTTTTATTTATTTCTAAAAACAATTTAAAAATTAAAATTTATGCTAAGATTAAATATGACGCTCTTTTCTGTGAAATTTTCAGTAATTTGTGTATTAATTATGATAGAGTTTGTAAAACATCTTAAAAAGAATAGTATTATTTTTCTAATTAATCGCTATAAACAATATCGAATAAAATGATGATAGCTTAAATAATACATAAGAACTAAAATAAATAGCTTGTGGTGATAATGGGCAAAATAAATAAAATAAAAGTTGAGGAATTACAGTTGATAAAATTTTAGTCCCTAAGACTAGATAGGCAGATACTGTTTTCTTGAGTTCCCGGTTAAAAGAAAGAAATATTAAATTCATTATTCCCAATCGACTAACCACGATTGGCTGTAAATTTAGTTATTACAGGAAAAGAGCCCAAACATAATGAAAGAAAAATAAGAAAGAGAGAGGGAGGTGGCTTTACAAATTTTAGAAGGAAAAAAACAATTAAAAGATGTTACACAAAAGTGGGGCGTGAGAGCCTGAGCCTGAGCCAAAAACCAATATTTTCCCTTAAAAACATACAATGGCATGCAAATACAGGGGCCAAGTTCGTTTGATCCCCGATCAGCTGCTACACACAAACAAACATGCACAACCCAGTGGTCAAAGCTGAAGAGCCTCATCTAACCAACCAAAATAAGTGTTTTAGCAATTAAAAATCCAAATCAAAGAGACAACAGTCACAATCGACATTTGTCAATTTGTAGTTTTTCTGCACAAAAAATGACAATTGTCTCAACAAACCAAAGCATTCCCTTCCCCAATATATACTCTCAAACTTGATTTGTCTCACATTTCAGGAATCGTTCACTTGTGAATGAAACACAAAACTTGGGAATGTAGTGGTGATATCTCTGTCCAAGCAAAAAACAAAACTGATGTTAGCTGAAAATCTCAAAAGTCATGACATTTCCTACTAGTAATAATAAGCAGGAAAATACATTATAAAGACACATAAATAACTGCTTATTCATTGTACTTCAAATGTTCACACTTGCTCTATCAGTTTAAGATTTGATAGGAAGTCATTCTAGCAAGAGTACTCCAATAGGCGATAAATAAAACCACATTAACTCACTTGAGGTATTGAAGAGTCATATTCTTCAAAAGGGATGGATGTCTCAACACAAGGCTTCTCCATTCTTCCTTGTCAATCTTCCCATCGTGTTTGGTATCTGCTTCCTCGAAGGTCTGAAAGTAGCCAAAGTTTAGGCAACCCTCGTAAATGCAGAAAAAAACTGGAAGGCTCAGATCAGAGCCTTCAACAGTTCAAGTAGGAATGCGTTTGCGACTAGAAGTCCCCAAGGCATGTTACAGTTTGTTTACTTGAAGAGAAATGATGAAGCTAGATTATAAATGAAATGTAAAACTTTTGTGCCCATACAAGAAAAAGCATATTTGTAATACATTAAGTCCTTATACTAATGATAAATTTCTGCAATTGTTCACAATCTTGTACTAATGTCATTCAGTCAGGAAGAGAGATGCAGAAAAATTCAGGTGGATTGACAACAAAGTTGAAGTACAAATATACATAAATTGTGATAACTACTTGGTTGCCAAAATGAAATAAGAATATCATGTCGCTACATATCCAGAGTGCTAACCACTTTGGTTTGTCCCGGAGGAACTCACCTTGTCAATAATACTCTCAATAACATCATCTGACAGATTCATGCCAGATTCAGCAAGCGTAGCCACTACCATTTGCTTTACCTGCACATTAAATGAAACGATGAAATCTAAGAAGAGCATAAATGAAGACATAAAGAAACTTTAATTTAAAACTTAAAAGTATGAGTCGGTTAACAATGCAATAAACAAAATCAAGAGTTAGAAACAGTTTAACCCAGTGAGGCTGGAAGTAGTTGCCCACTTGTACTAACTAGTTGCTATTTTGATGTATATGTATGGTCTAACATATGAATGAACTCCTATGCGTAAAAGTGACAAGTAGATTAAACAGTATTCAGAAATAATACTGAAAGAAATCATGACATGATCTTGCAAAGTTAGAAAAACAAAACTGGCCGACAAATATTAAGAAATATGCAAGACAAAGAATAGTAAGTACCTCTTGTCTCTCAATGAAACCCTGCTGTTTGAGGTCATACAATTGGAAGGAAACTGTAACAAAGCATAACCTCAGGCATCCACATAAATCAACACACTAGCGAATAGATAAACAAATATACAAATGAACTATATAATAAAATTAAAGAAGTCATAATAAAGTCTTGGAAAAACTGCTAAACTTACATTCAATTTTATCATCAATTGGTGCGTTAGGGTGAAAGACAGAGAGAGCACGAGCAAACTCATCAAAATCTAGTATCCCATTATGCTTTGTATCAAACAAGTCAAATACCTACAATTTGAAAACAGATTGGAATAAATGTTACTACTTAACAAAAAAAAAAAGAAAAAACTGATTTTCATGTGTGAGAGCATGTGTCCAAGTTACAACACCAAAAGAGACACCCAACACATCATCTAACGATCATAATTGGAGAGTCTAGAAGAATCTGGTTGTGCTTATTTCCAAAGGGACCAGACTTCTGAAGAAAAATAAGGTCGTGCCAAATTTCTAAAGTAAGAAACAGAAAATGGGGAACTAAACATCTTAAACTACCCTTTTTATTTTGTAATAATATATGAAATTGCATCTGCAAGAATGGGAATGAACACAGATGGCAGAAAAGAAAGGAATAGTACCCGATCTGCAAATAAACTTTCTTTTTTGTTAGTCTTGAACAATGCAAGTTGAAATTCCTCCTGAAACACAAAATATCAAGATGAGAAAGAAAATAATAATAGAGTCAATAGGAGTAGGCAAGAAGCACAACAATCCTTGAAGGGTACAAAGTGAGGAAAGGTAAACCAAACCCCCCACCCCCCTCTTCCCTAAAAAAACAAACAGATTAATAGCAAAAGTATACATATTCCTCTTACCTTATTAATCAACCCATCATCAATTACTGCACTACTAATTTTTTTGAACAGCTCGTACAAAGCTTCTATTTCACTGACACTAACTGCATTCAAATTAAGGAAGATTAAGCCCGACAGTAAGAAATAGTTATAATGATGGTAACACTAACATATATCCAGACAGAAATATCCAAAAATATTGTAATTGGCAACTCATGCTGAAACACGATAACTAGCAGTAACCCCAAATAATACTAACAAGTATCCTTTGGAAAAGAAATTGACAATTCATATATTCACCATTTATGCAGACAACCACAAACGTAGAGAGCAAAACATTGGTATATATTTGAAAAATTGTACAGTAGATGGGAAAAAAGGTGTAAAAGGGAAGGTATTATACAGACTGTCTCCCTTGCTAGAACTTCTGGATCTTCTAGACCCCTTGGTTGTTTACATCCTTCAGCTTCACAACAATTAACCACTTGGACACACAAATGCTTCAATCCTTCTAAGCACTGCACCATGATCTTTTCCAGATGTCAGCACACTCCATACCTGACCAGAAGAAGAAAAAAACATAACTTCCATCGCATAAAATTAAAGAAAATGGAAAGAATAAAAGTTTTAAAACATCTGATAAAATCCATCACCCTATGTCTAATTGAAACCCCACTCTATACCTTATAATATACATAGCACTAATGAAGGTAACAAATAACCTTCCACCACTGAATTTACAGAGTTTACTTTGTGGCTGATTTGTTGTCAACAATAAAGAACATGCAAACGACGCATTCAACGCTGCACGCTATTAGACTGCTTAGCAAAACAACAAACTTCTACGTGCTAAGAATTTGTACTATATCCTACTCTTGCATGTGACAGAGGAGTCAAACCAGCTTCCTTGTCGCTACATAAACTTAAAAATGAAAAGGCAAAGGAAAAGAAACCTTACAAATTTGTTAAAACGATTCAAGTAGTCATTAGCAATCCAACATTCTCCCTTTCCTCATATATCACAGCAACAAACATGCAAAATGGCAATACCACAAAGAGCCACTTGATGACTGAGATAAAACTACACACAATGTCCTATCATGTAACCAACAAAAACTGTGTGCTTCCTTCTGTAGCCTGGTCGATCAAAAAAGAAATAAATAAATATTCAGAAATCAGAAATCTTATTTTATATGCATTACACACACCCAAAAATAAAACATTACGTTTTCAGTCTTCTAAGAACCAAGAACGCCAGAAAACTTCTAATCCCCAGAAGAAAAAATTAACTCAAAATACCAACATAAATTTACAAATGCAATGTGATATAACTGTCCCAAGAAAGTCACGCAAATTTTAATATATAGTGCTCAAATTGACATAATTTTCACAAGACTGGATAGAGATCTGAAAATCTAATATCTTCAACACCAACTTAATACAAGCAGCGGATCAATGAGATTGTGGAAACTAATATGCAAGAGAGTCTCGCATACCAAAGAGACTGTACAACGATACACTCCACAGTTTCTATATCGAATATACAAAATGCTAAAAATAGATCACAATAAATTGATTGACAGAAATTTGGTAATCCCAGTGAAACGTGAAATCATACAATTATAATGAAATTGTTCAAGCATACATAAGAGAGTCAGCCCCAAACAGTTGCACACAAAAATTAGAAGAGAGAACATGGCGCAATTTCCATAAATTGGAAGTTTAACTCGTCAACCAATACATTTTAAGCAAATCTCCATCATACAAAAATGAAGGATTGAAAAATGAACTTACCAATCAATATCTAAATAGACAAAAATACATTACCAAAAAATGGATTCAACAACAAAAGTAGAAAACGCGTAAAATTTCTTTTAACCACCAAACCAAGATGAACATTTAAGCAATAAACTAACAAACTTTACATGAAAGATGTGGATCCCATAACCCAATTATCCATAGCCAAAAGTCACCATTCAAATCCCAAAAATTGTAAAACAAAACAAGAGATCCTAATTCAAGCAATAACTGCCATACCTGTAATGATAATAATAATAATAATGATGATGATAATATAAAAATCGTACCTTTCAGAGAAACCATAAACTGGGAGAGAAAATCATCAAGGCTGGTAATGATAACAAGCACGATGAAAAAGAAGACTCGAGATTCCCCGACATATTCCGCTGATATTTTTATCTCAAACTAATAAAAATAATCAAATATAATGGACGAAGATTCTTGACTCTCTCTCCCTTCCTTTTAAGCAGGTGAATGATTGAGATTGATTATATTATTATTTTAATTATTATCTTTTCATTTTATTTTTTAATGAAGCTAGCTAGGTAAAATAATTTTATATTAATAATTTAGCATATCAAAACGAAGATAAAAATTAAAAATAAAATTCTTAGAGAGATATGATATGACGGCTGGAATGAAATTATTTAATAAAAATTTTCTACTTTAGGCCGATTCCCATTTTTGGGAAGAAAAAAATAACACGTGGCTCGTTAGCTCAGTTGTGTTTTCAGCAAAAAAAAATATGGGGCCATTCCTGTTTTTCTTAAATGTTAGAAAAGTTAGTTTTAATGTTTAGCTTAACTCGTCTGCCATGGAGTTGAAAATTTGGAATAATCAATGGATTTAGGAGTAAGGGACACACACTCTCTTTAGTATTGCTTATTATGATAACCAAACTATTTGAGATGAATAGAATAATAATAGCCCTTTACAAACGAAAACTGTTGAGGTGCTAAAAGTAATAAAGGGACCTGAAACTTAATAACCTTGTTTACAAATACTAGAGCATTTTCTTCCTAATGTAAATGACACAAAATTACAACAATGGCTTCCAATTGATTAAACTGCGAAAACAAATGAGGGGGGTCTTTCATATTTATAATTTAATGTATTTACTATCTGTCTCTGGTTCTGTCTCGGCCAAGCTCTGATGATCTACTATTACCCTTTTGGTTCATCTTTTTGACTGAAGCTTCAACTTCTTCAATTTCTCCTTTGTTTGTCTTTTTTTCCAGTTCCAAAGGCAACTTCCCATCTGCTCTTTTCATTCTCTGGTGATGTTGGTGATGATGGTGATGATGATGATGATGGTGATGATCTTTTTCGCCTATTTCTGATACAGTTGTGCTTCTACCGGTGTTGTCTCCTTTTGGGGACTTGTTATCATCAGTAGTAGTACCAAGTTTTAGCTTACTAACCTGATCATTTCTGGGATTTGGTGTCGTTTTTCCTCTGGGGATCAGCTCTTGGAATGAGAGTTTGTTAATGTCGTTTGCTGCCATACTTGAGCCTCTCTCTTGTTCGAAGTAAAGGAGTTGAACAACGGTTCTCAAAGGCAGCCTCTCGTTTTTCACAGCATGGGATCTTACCTCTGGGGACAACTTTTGGCAATCCAAGATTCGACACAGTCGTTTTTTCTCTGCCTTGTTCAAGTCAGGATGCTCCTGCTTATTATTAAAAAGTAATTGAAGAATCAATCATAAAGTTCTTATTTTGAAAGAATATAATATGAAAGCTTTCTTTACCATCAATTATGTTTACCTTTAGAAAAATGTTAATGGCCTTGTAGATATCATCATGATTTTCCCTGGCAATATCTGGGATAGTTTCAGCTAAAGAAACAACTTTCAATAATGGCATATTGCCATCTCTAGCAACAACTTGAAGATAAGAATCAATGAGTTTCCCAACTTTTCTCAGTGATCTAAGAAATTGGCTGCTTTCTACAGTAGCAGGTGGTTGTCTTTTGCATATCACCAAGAAACTTTCTACTACTGCTGAAACCAAATCAATGTCATAAAAATGTTGGTTAAGGGATGATTGTGAAGGAAAAAGCAAGTCTTCTACAGTTGCCTCCTCAAGTTGTAGACTACATTTCCTTAACAACTCTGTCTTTGTCACTGGTGAAGCTCCTAGATAGTTTGCAGTACTAACAAGCCTCATCAAGAAACCAACAGAAACTGATCCTTTATCAGCAGGGATCATACTCACTATGGTTTCAAGAATTCTTCTACTCCTTTCATCTGATTCATCAGCTTGAGACACTGAACTCTCTGGAGGCTTAATCTTTGTTGTGTCGGGTAACCAGCGACGCGCATAGACATGCAAAGCTTCACCAATAAGCTGTGATGGTAGGATGTTTATGGTTCTGATAGCAGTAATTATACACCTAAACATGTCTATATCAAGGTCAGATATGTCTTCTGTCCACCAATCCTTAGGGACAGAATGCTGTTTCTTGTTGTAACCTGGTCTGGTATAAGTGTAGGACCAACTAACCTGTAAAGAATATATAATCACCATTTGTTTATTAACAATTTAACAATTTCACCATCAAAAAACTGTTTTTGTACATACCTTAGCAGGAGGTGTGAGGATTTTCTCTACAATTGAGTCAATACACTTTCTGATAATACCAAGATTTTCAGACCACTCAGGTAACTTCACTGTGGTCTGTAGTGCAACAATGGAGTCTTTCCAGCCTTCAAGAATACAAGAATTGAAGAAAGCCTCAAGCTTTAAAATAAAGTTTCCTTTCTCTACAGATTCAGTCATTCTAAGGAACTTAGCAGCACAAAAGGCTGGTACAAAGTTGTGAGCACTGAGATTGATTGTGATTCCATAACAGAACTTAGCACATAATTCAAAAGCATCTTCTCCTCCAGGAATGTCATGAAGCTCTATCTTGGTATCTTCTGATTCGTCAGAGCTTGAGCAAAGCCGTTGCAAAAGACCACACCTTGGAAGAAGTGCAAACTGCAACTAAGAACCACAATTATTTTCAACAAGAACAATCACATGCACCAAAATAAACAAATAATCAAAGGTTATCCAATAGATAGTGTTTTAAACTGATGAAGATAATTGGGCAACAATCAATTCCTTCATCGATTCATACCTTGTGAAGAAGATAGCTGATATTGTTAATCTGTATAGAGAGGTCACTTGGTATATCTGACAGCAGAGTCCTGCATAGTTCAAAGAAAGAAAAATAAAAATTGCAGTTGAGAAAAAAAGAAAAGAAAAAAAAAATCTTATAATACCATATATTCATATAACAAGGTCAGTAATGGCATAATTTAATGACAGATTTTCTTGTTTGGATTTTTTAAAAGATAACAATACATACCTTACAGCTTCTTCTGTGTAGAAAGTGTCAGGCCTGGTCCCAATTTTCATGAACTTCATTTTTTTCAGATTGTGTTTTGTTTCTATCAAAACTATTGCACAGGTCTTGTTTTTGCCCTTTTAAAATGATTCCTGGGGAAAAAAGGAACCAGAATCTGTATATGTATAGTTTTAGGATCAAGTATGCTTCATCCAAAAAAAAAAAAAAAAAGACAGAGAGAGAGAGGGAAAAAGAACAAAACAAAGAATAAGAAGTATCACACAAATCAAGGTCTACAGGGCTTGGAATTTTCAACTTGAAATGTTTTACTTTCAATGAAGAAGTAAAGTAAGGGGTGACTGAAACCAAAATCTCAAAATTGAATTTGTGGAAAAGAAATATACCCTAGACATGTGATCATTATGATAGTTGAAAAACTCGTCATGCTGAGGCATAAAAAACATACAAAAGTAAAACCACAAAGGAATCTTGTAAAATCAGATGTTGTGGCCAGTGAAAAAAAAAAGCTATATGAAAGAGGGGAAGAAGAGAGAGAAAGAGAATCTAGAAAAAAGAAGGAAAATTGAACTCAAAAGAGGGGTGAAAGTGGTATCCTTTCGACATGCCCAGATGAAGAATTGCCAAAATACTCACAGTATGTACACAATGCAATAAAAAGCTCGAGCAAATTAAGGAAATGTGAGGCAGAAGAAGAAGAATCATTAAAGACAGGTTGGATTCATCATCGTTACTTTATATGCATGCAATTTGAGAACACACAAGGAAAATGTGGATTTCAAATACTACAAAATTATTGAAAATAGGATTTTGATATTATTACCTCTAATTTCATTCCTTAAAAGGGTCCCATCATCTTGATACTCTTATTCTCAATACTGTACACATAGAGCCTGGCAAGCCCTTCAAATATATAGGAAATTTCACCTACAGTATTACAAACATAAAACCAAAATTAATATAACCAATTATCCAAAAAAAAAAAAAATCAATTTTTTTTTGTTTTGTTGTCATGAATGTTTGATGGTTTATTTTATGAGAGTCTCAAAGTGACAATAACTTTTGACAATGCGTTTCAACCTCTGCTGGCAAGCCATGCAAAAATTTGTCTCTTTTATCTTTTGGAAGATACTGAAGAGAGTTAATCAAGTGGTTGAACCTAATTTAGAAGGATGTGAAAACAATCACTGTGACTGACTACTTCAATTGGGCTCAGCATGTGTCTGAGTTTTGTGTCAAACTCTGACACTTGTAACAGTTACAAAATAAATAACGGACCAAAACTTCAATAGGATCTTCTTTTTTTTTTTTTTGACATGTATAAAATATGACCTCACATGACTCTGTTCTGCAAAAGCTTAATCACTGGTACTAGAAAAATAAAAGTAAAAATAAGTGAAAAAAAGACATAAAATTTCTCACGAGAAAGACTATATAAAGTAATTAAAGTAAACCAATTATGGTTTCTCTGATGACTTCTATTCTATAATCAATTCTTCTATCACTACTTTTCGGTCAGTATGGAAATTATAAAAGTCAGAACACTCAAATCTTTTCGAGGGTGAAACTTCAAGGGGTATAAAAATAAAAAATTGAAGGTGGTAAGTATTATGTATATTGGAAATAGTAGTAACTAAAAAAGGACTAATAATTAGTTTGATGGCATTTTAAACTAAAATTCTTCTGTAATAAAGGAACCAGAAGGTAAACAAGTTTAACTAATCTTATCTATAAAAATAGAGCATTTATTTTGTTAGGTAAAGTAAAAGATATTATCTATTTTAAATGTAGGGGAAGAAAACAAAATA
Organism: Cannabis sativa; assembly: GCF_029168945.1. Lineage (NCBI taxonomy): Eukaryota > Viridiplantae > Streptophyta > Magnoliopsida > Rosales > Cannabaceae > Cannabis > Cannabis sativa. The sequence continues at coordinate 43,520,567 of NC_083601.1, forward strand.
TGATATAGTTGAGGAAGAAAATTACATAACAATATCTTTACAACGGTTTGACTTATATAAAGAAAATGGGAAAAAGTTAGTGCCCCGGGCGATGGAACTATGATGAAGACTTTGATAGCATGAAAAGATGGTATCCGCAGGAACCAAAAACAACAAAAGAAAAAGAAAAATTAATGAAAAGAAAAAGAGAGAGTGAGAATCTTTTTGATCACAAAGACAATCACAAGAGAGCTAAAAGAAAAAGAACAAAAAATTAATTAAAATTATAAAAACATAAATAAATAAATAAATAAAAATAGATGAGAGATTTTGATTATGTTAGTAGGTTGGAGTCCTTTTTATCACACCATTGATTGGTTAAAATCTGACCTTAGAGGTGGTCTGTGCTTTCACAGACAAAGGTAGATAAAAGAGAAAACCTTAGTGCTAATGTGGAACAACACCCAGTACTTTTTTAACAGAGAGCAAAAAGCCTATGAGATTTTTCTTCCAAGATGGAATACATGACTATATTATAATCCCTTGCAATAAGTCACTTTTTTTATAATATTAAAAGATCCCAACACCCCATGAACATGAATAGTCACATACACTCAACAACACAAATACATATAAGGCTTAGCTCAAAATTTAGAATATATTAGACTATAAAGTAAGTGAATTAACATGTTGATAATAATAATATTATTACTTTATATTAGTATAAATCCTCTTTTGAATTAAGAAAGAAAAAGTATACTATACTACATCATAATGATCTCTCTCCATAAGGATTTGTTATAATCTCCTTTTTGTCCATATTCTGTTGGAGCTACATAATTAAAAGCATGGTGAGGTACAGTTTCCTTTTTATCATTTCTTTTATCTTGTAGCTAAGTATGGTAGAATCTTCTTCTGGACAACAAAATGAAAAAAGCATGCACCTAGCTAGCTTTGAGCATTTACTTTGATTATTTCTTAATAAAGAGAGAAACAATTATAACAAGCCAATAAAGATTTCTTTCAATCAAATCACCCCTAGCTTCTTCCATTGATCAATGGCTTGGATAATCAACGGATTTATTGAAACTAACCACCAAAGGACTAGTGGGACAGAACTATTAATGCTCGAAAAAACAAAAAATCACAGTATAAACTGAACTTAATAGTAACTATAATAATAATAATAAAAGAGAACTTACCAGAATTAAAAAAATATAGTTGAAAGTTGTTGATGAAGATAGCTGAAGCTGAAGCTCAAATACAAGCCAATAGCACCATTTTGGAATGAAAAAGCTGAGAACTTTACTTACCCTTTTTCAGAAACCCAATAGCTGAAACATATGAAGGAAAGAGGTATAGATACAAAACACCTTTCTGAGGTAAACCCAAAAAAGGAGTGATTTAATACTCCCAAACAAACACATACGCATCTGTGATAATTAAGGATCAGCTGTAGTCTTGTGAGTATATGCAACGTGAATTAAAGCTCATGCATATAATATATGCCTACTAGCCAGAGAGAGTAGTATATAGCTGGGGATAGTTAGCTTCTGTCAAGCTTATTAAGATCATCAATTAGTAGGAGCTAGGAAGCAAAGAGACAAACACCAACTAAAGAAGAAAAGTGAGTCCTCTGATGTGTCACTAGAGACTAATACTAGAGAGAGAGAGAGAGAGAGAGAGAGAGAGAGAGAGAGAGAGAGAGAGAGAGAGAGAGAGAGAGAGAGAGAGAGAGAGAGAGAGAGAGAGAGTGGTTTGTTGGGTTTAGTCAACATGGTAATATTTATCTAAAGCATATTATTGCAAAACTGCTTCATGGAAAAGAAAGAAAAAAGCAATGTTAGATAGACATAACAAGGGGAGTAACTATATACAGTTTTGTGTTGGTGTATCTTTAATTAGAGTCTTCATAATCATGTTTTAGTAGTGCTAGTAGTACTCTTCTTTAATTTTCGAGAAAAGTAATTGAAAACAAAAAACTTTACTATAGATTCTTTAATTCTCTCCAGAGGTAGCTAGCTCGAAATTTAAGATGCTACTATGATTAAACAAAATGAAGAAAAACAAATAAAAGGCATGCTGTAGGCTTTAGTCTAGTGGGAAATGTGGGCTTATTATTAGTTAGAAGTAATTGTAGTTACAATAATTAGAAAATATTTTTATTATACTTTTTTTTAAACCTCTCTTGATTATACTTAAATTTAACAAATTAGTTCCTTAGTTATAAAATAATAATATAACAATTAATTAAGTCTTTAGTTTTATTAAACATAACAGCATATATGTTAAAACAAATATCACTAATTTTTAATATTACCTCATGTGGCGGAATTGCGGAAGCTCCTAGCCCTCTTACAGTGTCTTCTTCTTTGTAAGAAGTTGGGGTATTCTTGCATTTATGTGTTCTCTGATCATTTGTGTTGAGTGAATTCGGTATGTTTAATAAAATACAGATTTGCAATGAGTATAATGAGTATAGTATTATTATTAATGATATTTTTTATGTTTGAAAGTTATTCTTTTATATTTCTATCCTTTATTATAAGCAAATTAATAATGTTCTTACTTTTTTTTTTTAGTTAAGTTGGCTCTTTATGATTTTCGATAGTTTGGTAACTGAAACTTTTGCCTAATTTACTTTAATTTTAGCCTTAATTTTTTTGCTTGTATTGATTGCTGGATTTATTTAGCTTGTGCCTTTTTTGAATGGAATTATTTATTTTGTTCAAATAAAATAATTGCATGATAATATATACTAAAATGACAATAGAAAAAGTGTGATCATACCACCACTAATGCACTGGATCTCATCAGAACTCCGCAGTTAAGCGTGGGAAGTCCTCGTATTGCACTCTTAAAATTTATTTTTCAAAAAAAAATTCATATTATTAAAATAATAATAATAAATAAATAAATAAACACTAAAACACGATATTTTACAATTATTAATTAACATTTCATTCTCATTCTTTTTTCTTTTGTATAATTTAAAAAATTAGATTTGCATATAATAATTTTTGTTGAAATACAATTGATTACTAATTTGATATGTTTATCTTTGTTAAAATAATTATTTTTAATTCTAATATTAATTTTGTGTGTAACTAACTTAGTCAATGCCATTACACAATAACTTTCAAATAACTAAATCTTTTCTCATTATAAAAGGCAAACAATGAAAAAATAAAAAAATTGTGCATATCATATAGTGTTATGAACAAATGATGAATAGGATATCTACATAATGGCACTTTAATAATGTCATCCAATCCATGAACTTAATAATTACTAATATTTAATAAAATTAGAGTTAATTGATATATATTATGTAAATGTTAGGAGGAAATTTTTTGATAATTAATTTAATATGGTATAAATCAAAAAGATAGAGGAGTGTAGTAGTAGTATGGTGTGTGGGGTCGATTATTCTTTTTCTTTCTTTCTTTTCTTTTCTTTGGGTGTATGCATGTGTGTGGGTACATGGAAGGAGATTTTGGGTGTGGTGTGGCGAAATGGCTCATCATCATCATTGTTCCCCCCACTAACCCAAAGTCGAAGTATATTCTTTGGTATTGTGTTGTTAGCAATTAGCTAGATTAGTCCACGAGTTGGCTCCCGCTGGATCTGCATGTCGGCCACGTGTCTCACGCTGTGCCGTTGGTTACATCAATCCCAACCCCAAACCCCTGATGGGATTGCTCTCCCTTGCCATTGTTGGTTGTTTCGGAGGCCAACCAAAGACAATGTATTCCCTCACCACTCTCAAACAAATTACTTCTCTCAAATCTTTTTGAGGTACCTTAAATTGTCGAATATTATTATTGATGTAATTTAATATTTGAGATATTTTAAATTATTAAATACTACTCAGATTTTTAATCTTATATATTTTAATTTAATAAATAATATAATATAAAGATGACTAAATATAATATTGAATATACTAATAACAATTTATATATATAGCTCTTACGCCCCACACGCGTGTGAATTCAGATTCCCCATTCCTTCCTTTTGTGTTCGTGTGCATTCCAACTCCTTTCACCTTTACTACAACGCACACATATATGGCATGTTTACTAATAAGTAATGGGAATCAGTAGTAAGGTAATTATTCCCTTACATTTGTTTACTTGCATTATTAAAATTAAGAAAAGGAGAAGTTGATTAAATAAGGAAAAAAAGAAAGGGAGAACTTCTCCCACCAATTTTGTAAGGAATGTTATTAAGGGTAATGGATTTTTATTATTTTTATTTTATTTTTTAATATTAAATATATAATAACAATTTTGTCTTTTAAAATATGTCTTGCAAAATAACTACCATATAATATAGTTTAACTCAAAAGGGCAATTTAGTCAATTTAAACATTCCGATTACGTTTCCTAATAAAGTAAACAAGATAAATCACAACTATTCCATTTCTAAAAAATTTTAGTAAACAACATATTACAAATATTGATTCCGATTATTTTTCATTTATTCCGTTACATTTCTCCATTAATTTATTCCGATTCTGATTACTGTATAGTAAACGTGCCAATACATCTATCTATTCACACTTTCCATTCCATCAATTCTTCCTTATGTTATCTAATAAATTTTCAAAGTTTGGACACAAATTATTCCCCTAAATATAAATCTAAATCTCAATTAATTCTTACGTATATATTTAATTAATGTTGAGAGCCCTACTTTATTTTCACAATGTAATTTGAAGGGGTGTGTGTGGGGCCCACCTATCTCTTCATTAATCTCTTCCGTTTGAATGGGATGTGCCAACTGTTGTTTTATTACTATTCTTTTTTTAATTAGTGGAGATAATAAAATGAATTTGATTGATAATACTATGTAATTTTAATTAAACAAGAAAAAAAAAACAGCTTAAAGTTTAATTGCCGCATAAACCAATTATATTATGACAAGGCCGTGATGCTGGTCATCATGAGAATGTTCATCATGGTGGCATGATAATCATCATCATCATCACCCCAGTTATCATTTTAAATCAACTTTTTCAAGATTTCTTACTCAGATTTTTCTTGCTTTTTATGAAAGAAAAAAAAAATTATAAACCCTACTACTACCGACCTTTTTATATAAGAAACGAAAGTATATATGCCTATGTATGTATGTAACTATATGTATAATATGAATTCCATTTATATAGTCTAGTTTTTCTTTCTCTTCCTATTTTTTTTAACTATTTTACATATATGTAAAGAAAACTTATACTAATAACGCAATACCAGAAATGGAGTGTTACTTGAGTAATATGGCTTTGTTTGGTCTCCTAAATAATCCGTAGGCCCTAAAGCCATCAATGTAGTATGACTACAACTTTTTAGTAATCAATTGAGTCAAAACTCATTACAGTTGTAAATTCATATATATTTGTTTATTTGGGTCGGACGTGCCTTTCGTGGTATAAAGACTAAAGTTGTCCTCAAAACCTACTTTTTCTCATAGCCGGCGGGGCCAACATATATATCCTTGCCTTGCCTTCCTTATTAATTGTTATTACTACAAAGTAATTAACTTACATTTATTAAAAGAATATTATTGATATATTATATGCACACCCTAGCCTAGGTTAGGTTTAGGTTTAGGTTTAGGTTTTAGTTATGCATTAATAAATCACATTATTAAACAACACTATATATATAGCCGTGAATCCTTCTTCCACTTTATGGTCAAAGCTTATAAAAGAAACTTCTCTCTAGTAGTACTAGTTATTTCTCTCACCATTATTATGCATTTCTATAATTATTAGCTTTATAAATCATCAGGTTTTTATATATTATATAGATCTTGGTCAAAGACTCAAAAATACAAAACTTTAATTAACCACACAATAATAAGAGCAAGAACAAGATTTATCATTCTTTGATTGAGCAATTTCGATTAAATTTTGTGTGGTATGGAGTATAGATCACACTAAACAAAAAATTATACGTGACAATCATGTGAGAAGGACATGAACCAAATATATAGTGACATTTCCTACGTGTATTTCATGGAAGTTGATATATTTTTGACCTACAAGAAATAACAATATCTCAAATTTTAGGACCAAACGAATGGAAGTAGTTGTACACCACACAAAAACTCCCTAGATTTATATGTACAAATTTTAGTGCAATATTAGTAGATGAGTGTAGTAGGCTATAGTATAAATTAAAGGGGCAGCTACTTATATGCAAAAGAGATAGGCTAGGACCAAAATGGGCATAGTCAATCTCCACTCCATCCCAATGGGCCTACTGGGGAAAAAATATAAAATTCCTAACACTGAGGGGTCTTCTAAGTTTGGGCAGTCAGATTATAAGTGGGTGTGGGAGCCCCACTGTCAATGTCTTATTCCTACCACATGGGGCAGTTTATAGGGCTTGCCCCATTTTAGATTACATGGTCCATTTAGGGATTTCTTCATACTTCATATCTTCCAAATGCGTCTTATGGAAATATTCTCTCCAAGCCTATCATTTTCCACGTTTCTTCGTTTTACATTTCAAGTTTATATCATAAGTAACCAATCTTTCTTTTTCTTTTTCATCTATGGTTGGTGATAAATTTGGTACATATGTCCATACTTTTCTTTTTCAAATAAAACTTTGATCGATGTCTTAGATTTATTCAATAGACTAGTCAAATTCATTAAGAGTATAGGATTGAGTAATAAGATCGTATCTTGCTTGTATTAGTGTAAAGTCTCACAATGTTGTTTGTTTGTTCTTTGTTTTCAAAGGAAAAAAGAATAAACTATATCATGTAATGATATATGTAATTGAACAAATAGGTTTTTGTCTTCAATACTGAATAGTATACTCCACTTCCAATTCTATCTTGTGGGCTAGTAATTAACTACTGTTGTTATGTTTATAATGCTTATTTCAAGCCCAAAAAGAGTAATTTATTAAAAAAAACTAACCCCCATAAGGAAGGATGTTGTTCTCTGTATGTATGGTTCATTGCCTCTTTTGACTTTTGATATCATTTGCTTTGGTCTCTTCAAGAGAGTATTTGGCGATTGGTCTCTGCATTTTCTTCTTTTTCTTTTTTATTACATATTTTTTCATGACAAGCTATGATGGGCAAATAAGAATCTTCTACAAAGGAGTTTCTCTTGAATAATAATAATGTTAGGCCAATAGAGTGACATGAGTATATATGGTTTGGTGGCTAGACAAGGCAGTATAACTTTTGCCTAAAATACACTCAAATATGAAAAAGGGAAGTTAGAAGTAATCACAAAAAAGTTGGTCTTAAAATCATGTTGTTTTAAATCTTAAAACAGGGTTTAATATATAATAATCAACCTGCTCTTGCTACATAAAGTAGATTAGGCAGAAGTTAATTTTCAAGTTAGTTTTCCTATTTAAACTTTTTTTTATTTGTTTGGTTACAACTAATCCATTTCCTCATATATAACTAGCATTTGATTTATACTACGAAACTTGGAAAAAGAACTTATCTTGACGAATAGGAAGGTGTTTTCACTAGACATTACTCTCCACCTCGCCAAGAAAATGCTGTAAAGACTAAAGAGAGAGCAATTAAAACAAACTATGATGGTGGAAATGGCAATAGTAAAATAAAATAATAATAATAAAGCCTAGTTCTTCTCCCTTCACTGAAAATGAGACAATTCAAGAAAAGGAGTGAAAATTATAGAGTTGGGGTGCCCAAGAACAGGATTAGAAAGCCTTCTGCAAAGGCTGCTTCGGATAAAGAGAGAAAAAGATCACCATCACTAAACAGAGCTGCAAGCTATTAAATCTTTTCAGAGAAAGTAGGTCTTGTCTCTTTTTCTATTATTTATTTTATTTGTAAACAAAGCTAACAACTTTTCATGCAATTGGAAGCACTACTACTTTTGGTACTTCTTACTTAAAAACTGTATTTAACTTGAACGTGTAACTACTATCTTTACCAATAGTATATTGTAAGATTTCACTCTATTTTAAGACTCAAAAAGTTGACACCAATATGTTACGTACCCCTGTTTGTTTTTTTCTCTTCAAACCTTTCCCCCAATTGTGAACAGAGAAATCAACACATAATCTAGAATTTTTTAGGCTTAAATGACATTTTTAGGACTCATCCCCAGGGCATCTTCGACATATTGAGATTTATTCAACAGATCATATATTTACAAGGTACTAGCCAGCCCTTAAAAAGTTATTATTTACTATATATATAAAAGAGCGTCGAGTTATTGGTCACTAACTGAAACGCTTTCATCCGCAAGCAATTCAAAAATCTGAAAATACAATGCCTGGTTGATAATTTTATTTTCGATTTTGACCTTATAACTTGGTTGACTTTCTCATGTGAATTGCCTATACATTTTCTCATGTTATGTCAAACCTAGGAAAGATGATCATCTAATGCAAGCATATTCTTTAACCTGATTTCGACAAACACAAAAATGTCCCAAAAAAATCAAGGAACAAATGTCTACGAAATGGGGGCAATGATTCTTGAATAAAATATAACACTGGAGTGGAGAGCAGCTGCTGTCCTTCAAATCGAGCAGCTTCAACCAAAGTAAGAAGCAAGGAGATTACTGAAACCAATCACCTCATAAGTTCGAAATCATAACCGATGCTGCTGCTCAAAAGGCCACCAAGATATTAGTTGTATATCAAGCCGTAAGCCTCCTCATAACTAGACTAGCACAAGTTTGTCAATGCAATTACAGAAAGAAGCAGGTTTACTAGAATAAACAAGGCAACAGCACAACTCCATTCTATTTCATCTGTTAAATTAAGTTAGAATAACAGATGGAGGGTACAAAGCCAAAGACAACTCGTCCCAGTTGCAAGCACATTCTTCCCTTGAGATAAGTATGCCACGCTCACAGTATCCACAGATTGCAGCTACTCAACCTGCAAGTATATAAATCTGGCTAACAAATCAAAATTACCCATAAGCAGTGCAATTGGGTCTAATCAATCCCCAAATAAATCATCATCATCATCATCATCATCATGGCTTGAGTTAGCACCAGGTTTAACACTTGATGATTTTTCTGCAGCACCCTTAGTTGGAGAAGCTGGTCTACCACTGGAACTAACAGATGAATATGCCCAAGAAGAACCAACTTTTCCAGCAAAGGATTCTCCATAAAGATCATCATAAATCCCACTTTTTGGAGCAGTTTTTACCTTATTTAAAACCTCCTGTAGTTTACCTGTCACGCCTCTTTGGGAATTATCTTCTTTTGCAAAGTTTTGCTCCTTCCCTTTGGGTATAAGGGTTATCTGTACAAGGGATTCATATTTTCCAACAAGACTTCCTTCTTTTACACCTATTGGACCAGGTTCTGTTTCTACATCAGCACCATCTGAAACCCCAACAACTTCAACAAGTTCTCCCCCAACCTGATCTCTAAAAACAACTCTGGCCTTTTTAATTCTCTTAGCAGCTCTCTCTAAGTTCTGGCTGCCATCTGTTCCACCTGCTGAGCTACCAGTCACACTGGATTTAGGCAACGTGTCAGCCTTGCTAATACCATAGCGATTTAGAAGTGTATTATAGGCTAAAACAGCTTCATCATCAGACGGATCAGGAGGGGGTGGTAGGTTAATCTCTGTCGATAGTGGAGGACGAGGGAAAAGAGCAGCATTATTCTTTCTCAAAATATAAATTCTAGTTGATGCAGCAAATCTTAGAGACTGCCCCACCTCAAGCTCAACAGGATTATCTTTAGTCAGCCTCTCATTTGCCACAAAAGTACCATGTGCAGACCCCAAATCGATTACATATATGCTGCAGAAGAGATGAAAGCTTGTAAATGTCTACATGACTCAAAAAGAGAACAAAAGTTCTTGCCAAACCAATGTTCTTTAATTGATTTTTTTAAAAACAAATAAACATTAAAATAGGCAAATGAAAATAAGTAGTAATGCTTTTATGACTTTAGTCATAATAACCATGCCATTATGAAGCTCTAGAGATCAGATTACCCTATAAGTTCCTAGGTTGCCAAAATGCACGTCCCTGTCACATATAAATAACATGGTAACATATGGAAAAAGAAAAAGAAAAACAAACGTGTGGTCTTAGTAAAATCCCTCTCGCAGCAATTGGTTTGAGATATAATAATCAATGTCAGCATAATGTTTTTGACAAGCCCATCGCCATACAGAAAGCTTGTGAGAAAAAAAATACCCTAACCTACCATTCTTGTGAGGAATCACGTTAAGGAATAAAATCATAACAAATAAAAAATCAAGCTTGAGCAAAGAACAAAAAACCAACCTTCCATTCTTGTGAGGAATCACAGCAGCATGCTGGCGTGAAACTGATTGATGATCAAGCACAAAATCACAGGCAGGGGATTGCCTCCCAAAAATATGCCTCCGCCTATCAAGATTTATGCGATCAAGAACTTCGCCATCCTTCATAACCTCAAGAAAATAGACACCAGCCCGTGGTTCAATAGCCCAATCAGGTGGCTGCCAGGTTGACTGGCCTCCTCCAACTTGGGTCACAGGCTGGCTCTGTCCTACCAATGGTGCTGCCTCCTGCCCTGATCCTAGTTTTTGAGAAACATGGGATTGCTTTTGGTGTTGAGCAGTCTGATGTTGCAAATTCAAAACCGGTTTTGTTTGAGGCCTGGAATTGGATTTCGAACCAGCACTGACAGATACAGCAAAGGGTTCCAAGGACTGAGCTTTCTTGAACCTATCAAGTCCCGTTCTTCCGTACATCCTTTAAACGATACGGTCTAATGCTAAGCTAATGCCATTGAGTAACGTCTCCAAGTTCCGCCCGTAAAACCTTCTTCCTATAAAAACCAACCGTAGTTCAATAAATTTATATAAAAATAAAAAAGAAACACGACTTGGACTGGTGGGCAAAATTGAGAGAAAGAAAATTACTCGAGAGTAAAACCTAACAGGGATTATAAGCTTTAAAAGAAATAATAAAAAATTAACTAAGAGCATCGTCGTCCCAGAGTGTCCATCGATTATCAAATTAATCCAAACAAGTCTTTGCTTCAATTGTTAAGAACAAGAAGAATGAACGTTAATCAGTTAAATTTGACGATCAGCGGAAGCCAAAAGAGAAGGTTTAGGAGTTTGGAATTTGAAATCGCATAAGGTTAGAGAAAATGAAAAGGGTTATGCTTACCAGAAAAGAAGGTCGGCGACGGAGAAAGCCACAAACTCCTCACTTGTCGCCTATCGACTTTGCCTTCATGTCCTCTATTCTATCGATATTCCTATTTGTTCACCTCTCTCTTCATTTCTCCCCCATTTCAACACATTAGGGTTACTTCAACCTTAGAAAAAAAAAAAAAAGAGTACTTTTGTAATTTTTTTTTTTTTTGACGCGGTGATCAAAATTACACATAATTAAACAAAGCATCAATCCACAATCGGCGGAGACACCTCCTCGAATCAGGATAGCTCATCGTCTAACCGAAGGGCATACTTTGCCAAACCATGTGCTGCAGAATTCTTATTCCAAGTCACATGGGACAAATCGCCGAAATTTAACAATCAGTATGTCTTCGAACGACCACATCACATTGAAAAAACACCTTCCCATTATTAATAATTGTCTCCAGAGCTAGCGAAACTAAAAAAACAATGCAACACCAAACCAAAATACAGTTATATTAGAATGACAATCTTCAAAATAAAAAATAAAAAATAAATATGCAAATTTACTGAAACGGCTCAAAATAGCACTCCATCACCTTTTTTATAACAATGTGACTTCATTTTTTTTTTATATTGGCGGCTAAACTACTTGAACTTTACGTTTTGTAACACTTAACCACAAAAACCAAAATTTTGGCGGCTAAACTACTTAAACCCTGGTTCCGTTTTGCTCTGCACACCTCCGTCCAAAAATCACAGTTAAATGTCACGGTGGACTGTCCACATGTACACACTTATACACGAAATTTTTAGTCGTGTCCACGTAATATTAATTTTAAAAAACAATTATAAATATTTAAAAAAATTAAAAAATCATTTTTTTTTCTTTTTTACTTTTCTTTTTAACTTTTTTTTTTTCTTGTTCTTGTTCTTTTTCTTCCTCTTGTTCTTTCTTCTTCCCAGCCCTCTTTCTCTCTCGTCTACATTATCAATTCCAACACCAGCTCTACCCACCACCTTCAATCGCCCATTAGAGGCCTCAATGCATCACAGTCTTAGGCCTCTTCCTCTTCTTCTCATAGCTAACACCGCAGGCTTTGGCCTGAAAATCCCTAACCTGACGCAAGTAAAGTCTGACGGCGTGTGCACCGAACGGGTTAGCTTCCGATCGACCACCGTGCTCTTCGTAGGCTGCGCGGAGGCGACCGATGAGGGCATCGAGGCTGTCCTAGGCCTGGCGGAGCGGGCAGGGGCAGGGAGCCGTCTCCTCTTCTGGTTCTCGTACCGACTCGGCATCGTGGCTGCTCCAGTCGAGCCCCCGCCTCTGCCGCCGATTAAGTTGGCATCTGTTGTAACGGTAGTAGTAGTAGTAGTAGTAGTAGTAGTAGTAGTAGTAGTGCTTGAGGATGTGGCTTTGTATGAAGAAGAAGGAAGAAGAAGAAAAAGAAAAAGAAAAAAAAAGTTAAAAAAAAATAATTTTTAAAATTTTTTAAATTAAAAAAAGTAAAAAAGAAAAAAAAAATTAATTTAAAACTAATATTTATAATTATTTTTTAAAACTAATATTACGTGGACCACTAAAAATTTGTCACGTGTACAAGTGTGTACACGTGGACAGTCCACAGTGGCACTTAACTGTGATTTTTGGACGGAGGTGTGCAGAGCAAAACGGAACCAGAGTTTAGGTAGTTTAGCCGCCAAAATTTTAGTTTTTGTAGTTAAGTGTTACAAAATGTAAAGTTCAGGTGGTTTAGCCGCCAATATCCTTTTTTTTTTTACCAAAATAATAAAGTAATTATAGGAAAATTTAGATGGTATACTAATTTTTACCATTTTTTTACAAAAATACTGTTAGGCGGTATTTTTTATATTTTTTACTGTGTTTTTTTATAAGTTTCATACTGCAGTATATTGTGTTAAGTTTTTACTGTTGTTCTACTGGTGTTTTTTAGTTGTTCTACTGTTGTTTTAAGTTGTTCTGTTTTGTGTTCTACTGGTGTTTTATAAAAATACAATATTTTTGAAAAGATTTCCATATGTGACAGTATTTTTGTAAAAATTAACCTAAATTCCAATATTTTTGTAGATTTTCCTAATTATATTTCATTTAAAGAAAATAAAAAACTATTTATGTTTTTAATATATTGTAAGTGAAAAATGAAAAAATTTAAATATTTTTTTATCAGTGAAAATCTCTTATAATTAATGATGAGAATAATCAATCACTTAAATCTTATCAATGTTACCTAAGTCTTTTTGTCGATTTAATTGTTTAATTTTTTAGGCTCTTTTGTATCTTGAAACCTTTGTGGCTTTGTGCCTATCAGGCCTAGTCTGCCGGGTCCGGCCCGGCCCTGGGTCTCGGCAGGTCAGGCCTGTGCTTAAGGTCCACCTAACTCAAGGGCTCAAAAAAGTTTATCCTCTTTTAAAATTATATATTTTTTTACTGATTTTGAAAAATGTTATATTTTTTATAAATAACGGCCCTAAAATATTTTGGGATAAGTTGAGGAATACTTTTTTTTTATATCCATCAATCAAAAATACCTTCATATTACATTTTATTAAAATATACCTACTTTTATGAATAGATTGCCCAATATACCATCACTCTCTACTTAAGTCTAGTATATAATTTACAATAACTAAGAGGTCTAATAGAGACACCTTCTATAAAAGTGGGTATATCTTAAAGAATATGAAAATGAAAGTAAAAATTAAAACAAGTAAAGTAAAATGGGTATACAATGTAATTTCCTTAAATATATTTTTTTCTATGTCACACTAAACTTTAGGGCCAATCTTTGTGCCTATTAATGGAATTATTTTGTTTTCTTTAAAAAAAAACTTATTAATAAAAATTTTTGTTATTTTTTAGAAATGCTAAAATGTACTTGTAGTTCCTAATACTTTCCCTGCTAATAACGTTAGTGATGCAATTAAATATTAAGTACCTTAAAAAAAAATATTATTAACTAATTACAAGACCTTTAAAAAATACTAGGCAATAGGTACTACAGCAGGTTCCAATAACAATGTTCCTCCACTTTTCTAATTCATTTTTGTTGTCGTTTTATATGCGGTCGCATTGTAAATTTTCAGTGTTGCATGAATTTCATCCCAAAGGTATCTTGCAGCTTTGCATTGAAATTTCACCAATAAAAAGCTGCTGCACGTTGGAATATCCAATTACAACATATCAGCTGACCGTGATTATAGCAAGTAAGCTTTTCCCAACAAAAGTATAAAATAATAATGAACTCGTCATAAATTAAACTTTACTACACTTCGAATCGCTTTCCAGTGTCACCAATGCCAAAAAAAAAAAAAAAAAAAAAGCATTCTGAATTTTTTCTGACCAAAAAAATAAAAAACTATACTGAATTTAATCACATTCCTCTGATTTTTCAAAATAATTAAACAAAATACCTGAGAAATGTACACAATAATGAATTTCTAGCTCTTCAACTGATATGATTACATTGCATAATATATATAAGACATTATAAAAATCAGATTAGTTTGTGACTTTGTGTTGTAAGTTTCACCAAGATGATTACCACATTGATGCCTCCCTTGAGTTGAACCACTAGTGATGTTTCATCCAATCCAAAGCCCCACAGCTGCATTACTCATAAGAAAGCAATACTGCCTATTGTTTTGTTTCATTGGTACTTAGAATGAATATTTACAACTGAATATGTGTGTTTCATGAATTTGCAAGTAATACAGGAGAGTAATTTCCCACACTGGGGTAATGTAACACTATCCATAGATTTCCTTGTTTCTGGTGATTACAGAAATTAGCAAAGCCATCCACCCCCCATGACCTTGAATTAGTGGTATCTCAAAATCAAGTCACATGTTAGTTAGATCAACACATATTGTGAATTAGCAACTTCCAATGAGTTCATGCCATTGAAAATTCAGCACCCTTTATTATTCCAATGAACTCATCCATTAGATTTTTTGACAAGAAACTAAGAGCATCTGGTTTCGAATCCATAGTTCTCTCCAACTTGTTCTCAGCTTTTGACTACCTACCTGTGTTA
Source organism: Cannabis sativa (assembly GCF_029168945.1). Taxonomy (NCBI): domain Eukaryota; kingdom Viridiplantae; phylum Streptophyta; class Magnoliopsida; order Rosales; family Cannabaceae; genus Cannabis; species Cannabis sativa. Next base: position 43,535,718 of record NC_083601.1, read on the forward strand.
AAGCAGTGGGTGTCGAAAAGAATAATGTTGCCACACCACTTCTGCATTCAAGGCCTATTAGGGGTGTACTTGGATGGATCCTTGATGCTCAATTAGTGGGCATTCAAACCCGAGTCAGCTGGATACTGCGTAAGAATGCTAATGATCTTATTTGCACCACCTCCATTGACTATTTCATCGCAAACTCCTTTTCGACTTCACTAACGATCACTTTCAAGCGATCATTCAAATTTTGAATGATATTCTTTGTAATCTTTTTCTGATTCCTAGTGCTTTTGAGCCAGGCAATTCCAAAATATACTTTCAACAGGCATCCCTTTGATTTTGAAGGCAAATCCTCTACTTGGTATCTTATGTGAAGCTGCGAAAATGAAATGGCACTAGTCAGTATTCCAAAAGATTTTCACATTGACTGAAAGGGTTAATCTAGATGACAGTCACACTGACAAAACAGAATTGATAAACGGGAAATTTAAAAGCAGGTATTGAGAAGAAAACGTTCTGCTGTTCATACATTGAAATAGTCACCAAGGGGAACTCCATGGAGAGTCATGACCTCTTCAATAACCCATCCGTTTCTATCAGAAAGGGGGCTTTTTTGCTGAGTACTTCTTGTCTCTCCTCTGTAACGGGAAATACGCTTGTCGAATTTGTAATAAGTTTGCCTTTCAAAGACATCGCCTTTCTCTGATTCCCATGGACTGTGGGTATAGTTTTGACAGCCAGCTTTCTCCATAATTTTACGGTCCAGCTCACCACCCTCAAACAGCTTCATATAGAAGCTTGTCTGAATTAACCAACAAAGGAAATGTATGTTAGAAGAGGAATTGCACCTAAAGAAGATATAACAAATAGACAGAACAGGCAGAAAAGTACAAAAGGTGATAAGGCAGATAGGTTTGCAACTGTCGATGAAGAAAAGGAAGAGATAGAGAGAAGAAAGAAAACTTACAGGTACTGATAGAACAGAAGAATAAACCTCAGACATGCTGACATCATCAAGGCCCAAAAATGACCCACTTTCTTCACTCTGGAGGCTTTTGGCTTCAGAATCTTCTTCAACAATTTGCACCTTCTGCTCAGGACTTAAGGATTTAGCCTTCCAAAGTGCCATTATTGTCCTATTCAGCACCAATAAATATTTAGGAAATTTTGAAGAGAGCTCATGACATAAAAGCATGCTATTAGTTGATGCAAGAGAGATCTACCTATTAGCTACACTGAAAGATACAAAGGACTGGAAATGGAACTTCAGCCTGCCTTGCCGATCCTGTGTCTTCGCACCGTGCTTTGCATCTATACCCTTGCCTTGCCAGAGAGTCATGATCATAGTTGGACTACCCATGGAAGCTAAAGTAGGAGGAACAACTTGAATGTCTTCTATGTCCTCCCAGAGAAAGAAGAACTTAGTCTTGTGTCCAAATAAATTTGCATGAAATCCAATTATTCTCGGTGAGAGAAATAGACGACCCTGAAAAGGATCAAATGCAAGTTAGTGAGATATAAATATTCAAAGATTTTATATACATTTGTGACCCAACTAAAGTGTATATTTCAAAACTAAAGCACCTGCAGAGGCATCTTTCTCTTTAAGTGACAAGTAAAGTCGTTAATAAGAAACTCCTCTGGTGGAAGTCCAAAAAGTTTTTGGAATGCTGAGTTAGTTTGAGGAGAACGAACGTTTATCTGCGCAATAATATTTTTTATTACAAGTCAAGTATAGAGATATATGAAGGGAATGCAAGAGCCATTTTAGTAGAAGAAGTGAAAAGAAAAGGCAATGGTTTTGAAAGTTTTAAGAATGTACCTTCTTCCCCACCTCCTTCTCCATCTTACTTAAATAATCGTTAACAACATTACCACCCCTTGTATTGTCCAAGAAAATTCTCAAATGAAGCTTAGACTGACAAGGCTGAGCTAACTTTCCTTGAAGAGGGACCCACAAATCAGCTAAATCTGATATGTTTGATTTAACAAAATTGATTTCGGCATGCCCAAGAGATGTTGCATCATCAAAAGGTCCATCAAAATCATACACTTCCACATCCAGCATAGAAGGAGGATCATCCATTGCATCAAATTCAAATATTTCTGCAAGGAGTGATCAAAAGAACTATTAATCAGATGCAAAATCAATTTACATCCCATCAATCTTTTGACAGAATTTTTACATCTATGTAACAGTAAAATGGCTACATAGAAAAAGACTGATCAAAGGAAAAAGAGTAATAATTACCATTCCATTGAGGATTAGATTTCTGGAACTTGATTGAACTAGTTCTAGTTTTCCCATTGCAACTAAACACCACATATGGATCAGAGAACCCACTTGTATCAACGGCTGCTAAGTTACTTCCTTCAATCAAAGCAACAGTGAGCAACCACCCATCTCCTTGTGCTTTCACGCCATGATCACTGCCTATTATTGAAGACAAAAATGCTAAATCATGTATAATCTTTTAAGGAATATGAAATTTATGTTTCAGCAATTTAAATACAATAGGGATATGTTAGCAAAAAAAAAAAAAGAAATAGGGGATGAGACCCGTGATATTCCCCCAGATGATTTTGCAAGTAGTTGAAAGATATCAGTGTTTGGCATTCCTGCTAAGATTCTCCATATATCAGTTATGTTTTATTGACAGTTCAAGACAATAGAATTTCAGCTGATTAGAATGGAGACAGCAGATACAAATGTTGGACTAAAGATAGCATCTGACACTGATAAGAAATGGTACCACGGCAACAGTATTACCTTTTTGTCGTCTGGCCTGCATGAAACGTGAAATCAATCCCAGTAACCGTTCAGCTTGAAGAACCAGCACACCACACACAACAAGTTCACCAATTGAATCCGGTAAATCAAGCCCTACAAACTCCAGCCCCTGAATGGGACTTGGTTTGGCTAGCCAGATGTGAACAAGAATATACAATCCCAAAAATACTGAGGAGAAAACACCGAAATTGGCAAAATACTGTAGTGCCAGCTTCCAATCTGACTGAGTTTCGGCCTGCAGTGATGCCAAAACTTGTTCCTTGCTGGATCCAAGGTCCTTTAACTCGACAGGCTTGACATTTTGAGACAACAAAGTTGCATACTGCTCAAAGCTTTCCTTCAGGCCCTGCCTTGTTCCATTTTCTATCATTCCTCTCATCATGGTACTCTGAATAAAATTTGTTCGCCATGATATCACTAAATGTGAGGTTTGTTCTCCAGATGAAAGCTCTGGCCCAGGTGTGATGCAGTAGAGAACTTCTGTCTTAAAAGTGCTCCCATACATAACATCAGGAATGCTTACACTGGCTAAAACTGCAAATACCTTCCCATCAGCTTTGAGATACGTCTGCTCCTCGGTGGCTTTAACAGCCTTGAGTAATTTAGTTGCAGCCTTGATATAAGTTATCACTCTCTTCAAGCACTCACCACCATTATCAAAATTCCAGGATCCTAGTTGATATTCCGTACTTCCCTGCAAATCGGCTAATGATTTGGGAAAGCTTGAATCTGATGAGAATAGAAAGGAGTTTAGGTCTGGTGGAGTAATGAGATACAATTGATCATGAATCACACCTCCTGGTAAATTGCATGGCATGTCATTTCCTTCATCTCTTGATTCCATCATTTTCATTAGTTCATCAAAATTACCAGAAGCAAACTCATCCTCAGACTTGGTATTACATTCCTCAGGCTCAACTGTTTCAGGTATCTCCAATAAGTCATTGTATTTGCTAGAGGTAGCTGAATCTGTATTATTTTTATTAAAAATCTGGCAAATTCGACCTGCTAATGTTTTCTGTGAAAAAGACTTCTCCTCCTTAGAAGCTGCGAATTCGTCTAGCCTAGGAGGAGAAGAAGAGTTTGATGTACCACTGAAAGACCTTGAAGGTGATTCAGCTCCTAAATCAGGATCCTTCCTCAAGAGTGGAGAACTACTTCCATTACTATTCAAATCCCCATATGGATTGTTAAGAGAGAAGGACAAAGAAATAAGAATTTTACCTATAAGGGAAAAATAACAGAAATGAAAGAAATATCAACACAATGTACAATTATAAAATTTAATATGAAACAGGTGGCTGGTTCAACAACCACAAGTACTATTACAACATTGTATCTAACATTTCTCAACTCAAACCAAATTTCGAAAGTGAGTGATATATTGAGCAACAGTTTAGACCAGGACATTGGGGCATTATAAAATCGAATCAATGAACAGAAGAAAATATTCACTTAATGATCCAAAAGATATAATATATGTAACTACTGAAATAAATAAAAGAAACAAAGAAATCGAAGTACCCACCAAGTAAAACTTGAGATACAAGAAAATTGACCCCCAAAAAAGTTGAAAAGTTTAAATAAGAAAATGACATACCACAATCCTTGTTCTTGGATTTCTTGTTTTTGGGTTGAAGAGGGTACCAAGCAGTCTCAAGGGACTTGCTATCAGCATCGAAAACTCGAGAAACAGGGACCTTGACTTGGCCAACGAAGTCATCGTTAAAGTACTTATCTTCATCCAAAACAGAGACAAGTAACTCCTCGTTGAGATCCTCGACCCTGAAGCTGAACTCTTCGCCCCAAAAAGGGTTTAAGTTCTTCTTCACCACTTTGGTTTTAGCCCTCTGCTTTCCCAGCTGCAATTTAACGTACGGATCACTCAGTCCATTGAGATCCATTGCTGGAAGATTTCGACCCTCAATAATACGAACCAAAAGCTTCATTCTTGTTTTCACAAAATCAAAATTAAAACTTTTTTTCCTTCTCAAATATTATGACTTCTTATCAAATGGGACTCTTCAAAATCATATAAATTCATAAGTCTCAGAAGAAAAGGCAAATAATTGACATTATAGAAAGATATGATGAAATTTCCACGTAATGAGGCAAGAATCTATGATCTGATAATACGGGAGACAAAAATAAACAAATTAATTAAAAGTAAGTTGATTTTTTGCATTTCGATTAAAATAAGAATGACCCAGATGAAAAAAATTCTGAAGATGGACAAAACCGTATGAAAATTGACCAAAGAGGAAAACTTTGTGAAAGAAAAACGAAAACAATGATTAATAAATGGAAAACAGAGCCAATACAGACAGACCCAGATACATAAGACTATGAAAGTGTTGGCAAAATCCTATAAAGACCATATGAACATTCAAAATTACGAAATTGTAGCAGAGAGAGATAAAGAAAGTAAATTAGCTTTTAAGTTCAACCTCCCACTTTCTCTCTTTTTCAATTAGCAATCAGCCATAGCGCGTATGTTATTGGACTTTTTGACTTTACTTAACTAAAGCATTAAAAATCTCAACTTTATATTTATAATAATAAACCCAAAGTTTCTATATCCATTCTTAGTTCCCCTTTTTTCATTTAATTTATTTAAAAAATGCTGAGCGGGTGATTAGTTTAAAAGGGTATACAATCAGGACCTTGTTACGTTTTGTTGAGGATCAACCCAAACCCCAAATGAGAGGCCATTCAATACTTAATAGGGTGTCCAATGCTCTAACCATCAATCACAAGTCAAAAATCTAATTCTAAATAATACTTAATATTATTGATTAATACAATTTTTAGGCATGTTTATCATTCATTGTGCAAAGTTTTGGAGGAAGGAAGAATATGTTTTTGATGTTAATACTCATCAATTTTTTATTTATTTGAAAAAGAAAAATAGAACAAGTTTCAATGATTAAATCAAAATGAAAAAAAAAAATAAATAAATAATTAAAGATGGCATGACGTATTTGACAAGATGGCTTTTATCGATCCAAATCCAATAGTATAGACAAATTCTACTAATGTATTTTTCTAATAAAGCTCAACGGGAATGATTATTATTTATTTTTAATTTAATGTCTATTTCTATCTTCTATAATACGCCATACTTATATTTGACTAACATACAAATAGAAACGTTAATTACTTTTAGATACTATACTATCAATAGCAGAAAATTCAAAAATATATTTATTTATTATTATATATGATCCTCTTCCTTACATAACTTTTGTTTAACGACACATACGTATAATCTTTTTGGTTCTGTTTTTTTTCTTATCGAATTAAGTAATTGTATCCACATATACAAATTACTTTTGTTTTGCTTTGTTAGACAAAAGTTCTATCAATAAAAATAAAAACATGCTTCATTATTCCTTGTAAAATTTCCTCAACTTTAATTATATATGAACACACACGTATTAGCCTAAGGCTGTTGTTGTCGTCACAACCAATATATAACTTTTATAGACAAAGTTTCAGTTTGCTGAAAAAAAATCCTTCAAAAAAAAAAAACTGCATATTCCATAAAGTTTTAACCGAAGAATAAAAACCTAAAAGAAAACTAATATGTTCATCCTCCAATAAGAGCCCCACGTTTTTTTTAAATATATATGTGTATACATTATTTCTATGAAAGGTACATCTTACTATTATGTGTATATATATTATTTCTGTCCTATCCTTTCTTATATCCTACTGGTTGTATTTTAATACAATATCTAACATTGTTGCTTCTTTAAGAATTATATATGGAATACTCTAAGATTTCATTAAATTCATTTTTACAAATGACTCATCATGGTATCACCAATTATGTTTCTGCAATTTTTTTTTTCCGATAAGTAAACTTTGTATATTATAAGAAAAAATTATTGTACTCTCTCTTACACTTTTCTTTTTCTCTCTTACACTTTCATTTGTTAATTATGTATCACTTTAATATTATTAAATTAATTTATTTTATAAATTATTAATAATATATAATATATATAATATAGGATAAATTTATAATATATCCTTGTTTCAATAAATCTCTTACATTGTAATTATATAGAAAATTTTCAAAGAATTTACAGTATTAAAATTATAGTTCAAATATTTTATTAAACATACAATTATTTTTTGATAAATAATTATTTAAATTTTATTTTTAACATTGTAAATTATTTAAAAAATTTCTATAATATATATTTATATTCTTGAATTCAAATATATACATTATTTTATTAATGTTTTTAGCTTGAAGAAAAAAGGAAATAAGTGGTGCAGAATTGCAAATCCCTTCCTCATTTCCAAGAATTAAATTTTATACTTCAGTGACGTCATCTGAAGAATTCTTATCCCATTAAATATATACTTTATTTATTGATAACTTGATCTAAGAAATAATGTATTTTGGGGTTTTGTTTTTTCTGAAGAGCAAGAGTTGGAATGCACTTTCACTTTTCAGTTTTCATTATAATGCTTGTAGAAATGTGATTTTTCTCTCTATCTGTCTTACTATCAAGATCTTGAGTTGACTAGGACCTATTTACATATAAGAGTGTTATTGCCCAGAACCTTCTATCGAATTGACTTTTCGTGCCTCCCTTGCGTGGACTCTATCCTTGCCATACACAACCAGAATTATATATCCTTTTCTTTTTAATTGTATATTACTTCTTTGTTTTTTCTTTTTATTCTTTTTTTGGAATTGAGGTAGGGGATTAGGATAAACTCAAAATGACCAAATTCTCAAAGTCAAAATGGAGCTAATGAATAGGAGTGTATTTCCTCAAAATTGAGTTTTTTGGGTTTCGATCACGTATAAATTGATTTCGTCCTGTTGGTAAATTACTATATTTTGTAAAATTTTTAGATAAGCTGCAGTTAAATATTAAATCTCTTTTAATATTATCTCATTTTAATAATAAATGAAACAAAAAAAATCACTCATATACACAGACAAGGAACAACCACTTTCACCGAGTAAAAAGTTCTTACCGGTAACCTAACTAACAACTATCTGCTAAATTATATATGAAGACATAAACATGCAAACTGATCTTTTATAGGTAAATATTTTTTGGCAATGTGTTTTTGTAAAAGTTACCCTCCAACACTCTATTTTTTTAATAATAATTTTGACTTGGTATTTTTCAAAATAATACGAATATAATATAATTTTACTTTTTATTAAAATAAAATATAATAATAATTATTTAATCGTTATATCCTTACATTTTTTTTATATGGTGGTGTTTTAGATTGGTTATTTAAAAAAAAAACCATTTGATAAAAATTGACTTCACTATTATTTTATACTATTCAAAAAGTAACTTGAAGAGAAACGTTCAAAAATAATATTCATGTTGATGTTTATATAAGAATCTTGGAAGTGGTATTACTTATTAGTTAGTTACCTTGTCAGAAGATAGGTAGCTGTTCCGTATGTATATATTAATATTTTCATTTAAGAACCAGGGCCAACTTGGGGGAAGTAGGTTGGTCAACTACACAGCATGAATTTGACATTATGATATGATGTGCTTTAAAAAATTTTTGTAACATGCATGCTTGAGGTGGAGTAAGAATTACCAATGTCGTTTATTTATTCATCGGTTAAAAACCAAGCAAAGTCCTTGGTTAAAAAAAAATTACAAATTGCATACAGAATAAACAGAGTGACAGTCCAAATCAGGGGAAAAAAATTACTCACAACTTGATATAATGGTAAAAAAAAGTTAGACACAAACCGATCTATGCTCCTTTCCTTCCTTCCTTCCTCCCCTGCTCTTGGAATTTGATAATTGATCTATTTCTGCCTTTTGTATATCTTACCCAAGAAAGACTTCAACACTGCTTGCACAGCTTTGCTGGGGTGAGATTCAATAGATGTGATCAGCTTCTCGTAGCTCTTGCTCTCGTAGTCTGCAAATTCACCCTGCAAAGTAGGGGGTTATATACTAATATATATATATATATGCAGATGGTATATAAATCTATTGTTCTTATTAAGTTTTATATAAGAAGGTTTCAGAGTTTGATGGTGCACCTCAAGATCAAGCTCCTTGTAGAGGGCTTTTACTTTAGCTACTTTTTCCGGGTCTGCCTTGCCATAGTTCTCCTGGAACAAACATCAAAAGTAAGCAAACTGATTTTTGATAAGGTAAGTGACAATGTGATTAAGAAAGAGCCAGTCTCACATTTAATATTTTCTTTTGTTCCTCATTGCTGAGCTCCAATGCTTTAACAACCAACCAAGAACACTTGAAATCCTCAATGTCTGTTCCTATCTGATAGGAGAAAGGACCTATATTAGGGACTCCATTGAACAAAAATGTAAATGTAATAGACTTATTTCGGTTATTGGTGGAGAATTATACAACATTAGCTTGCTTACCTTACCAAGGATCTTAGGATCAACAAAGCAATCCAAATAGTCGTCCTATTAGAAAGAGAAGGCAGATAATAGTCGATGAATAACCAGTACACAACATAAACACTCGTAAATCATAGATGTTTTTTCAAGTACAAGAAAGTTTTGCTAAACCAGATGTTTCATAAATGCTTTAAATACTCAATTAAATAAATTTGAGAGTAACTATCCATGCTTAACAGAAAACTTACCTGTACTTGAAAGTAGATTCCCATCTGAACAAGAATGTTCTTGACATCAACATGGTCTTCTAGATTTTCCCCTGACATAAGCAATGCACATGCAACCTGTGTAGATATGGGAAATGCATAAGCAATGACTCTGATTTTCACAGGCATTTCAAGAAGGACCCAAAAATCTTGTAACAAGATTCTAGATGCAAGTACATTTGGGGTGGCACAAGGAGTGCAAATAAGGGGCGAAATGGACAGATATTGAATGTTTATGGAAAAAAAGTCATCGGATGCTTTTACTTGCTGGATAAAATAATACTCACTGAAAGGTAAAATGAATAATAGGCAGTTTTGTACTGAACAATGCGGCGGTGACTGCAAGTGATCCAAACAAATGTAATATTAGCAAACACTTGAAATTACAAGGGACATTGAACAGAGTATTATGGAGTATAATGCAAAACGGCATATGTCAAACACATTTCATCCCATGTCTTTCTATTTATACAACTCTATTTTCCTCTATAATCGAGTAAAGTGCAAAACAAAGTGTTGCTCGCACTTTTCCTCCTAACATACGTATTTGGCTGCCAACATTTTCATGGATTGCTCATTTTTTTGAAAAACCAAAAGGATCCTTAATTTAGTCACTATTTAATAAGAAGAAAACTTCTTCAATTGTTCACTCACAGTGACAATGAGAATTTCGATAGATCATTTTCCCCTTCACTCGAAATTAAGTCTAGCATTTGTCCTGAAGCGGTTTGGAACTCCACCTATACAAGAGGTATTTATTCGATTAAGCAAATGAAAGAGAGAGAGAGAGAGAGAAGAAGAAGAAGGGGGGGACTAGGCAAAATGTACGTAAGTGAATAACCTCATTGAACAAATCAAGCAGATCAACGTAGTATGGCTTGTCCTTGAAGTGATTCTTAAGAATTCTGAAAATATGGTTTCTAAGTAAAACCCCATCATTTGCTGCAATCATTCCAACCTTGAAGATAAAAGTTCACAGATTAATAGCATTAGCCACATGAAAACAGCGATTTTATTTTATTTTTAACTGAGATTATACTTATTCAATTAGGTACAAACCTTGGGAACTTTATACCAGCAAGGCTGGCCACGCCGCGTGTGTGAGTTGTCCATAATGTCATCAAGAACCAGAAAGTATGCTTGCAGCTGCAAACGTTATAGTGACATAGTTATTATAAGCTTCTCGAGTTATCTCTCATTCATAAAATTCCAGGCTCCACCAACCAAGATAGCCAAGGAGGGGAGTGGTAATTCATCTTAACGTACCCATTCAATGCACCAACCAAGAGCACTGGCTAGAAAGATCTCCTCTTCAGTCAACTCTTCTCCTTTCAACAGCTTGTAGCTGTCGATAACCGATAGGCCTCGGTTTAATTTCCCTGCAACATAAAATATCACCCAAGAGATGCATCAGTAAAGACTTTTAAACAATAATTTTCTCTCATTTTCATCTCAGAGCTGCATCAGAAGCAGTTTTGAACAATATTTTTCAGTCATTTCACCCTCTTTTGGAGAACTCTTTATTTTTGCCTCAACAATTTAATTATAAAAATTGCACAATCCCAACCTCCAGGAACATTGTAGTCTGTCATCTGCAGCCAAAATATACAACACAATTAGGAAACTACAAGGCAAAGTGATAAAAATCTGTATGCTCACATGTAATAATTACACACAAAAACCAACATATACATTGAAATAAGCCATAATGTAACAATAAATACATGAATCAAACCTTTGAGTTGTACTTTGATAATTAAGCTCACAACCAATAAAAGAGCCTTTTGAATTTTATTTTATTTTTTCATAAATATTTTGTCCCTCTAAGCTCACATCAAGCATCATCTATTCTTGTTTTCTGAAAAAATAGTCCACAATTATTTATTCTTTCGATGCAGTATAATTATATAGTTTAGCTAGCCTCTTAAATTTCTTGCTAATACTCATTCAATTCTAAAGCCAAGACTCAACTGTACGATCATGCTTGCAAGTTGCAACTAAACTAAAGTCATGCTCTGTTTACACAATTTTCTTTTTTGTTTACACAATTTTCAATTTGTAGGAATTCAGGAATTACCATTATTATTCGTTTAATCACAAGTATTGAATGCTCTTACTTTACTTGGCATCCATGTAATAATATATATAATAAAACGTTACTAAATAAAGATCAAAATTAGGGGTGGTAAAAGGGGTTTCGACACGCCACACGAACACGAATTTTACGGGTTAGGGTTGGGAAAATTAGACGCGGGTCGAAAGCAGGTCGACACGACTTGACACGAAATAAAAACGGGTCAAACACGATACGACTCGCTTAACACGAATGTGATAAGACGATTTTTTTAAATATAATAAAATAAAAAATTAGTAATAATAATATAATTATATAAAAATATATATTTAGTGATTCTAGTTAAAAAAAAATTAATTTAATTTTTTTTAGCATGAAATTAAAAAAATCTTAATTTTTTTAATTTTTATTATATATATAACAAACTATACATACATAAATACATAAATGTATATAAGAGCTTAAAAATAATTATTTTTCCTTACAATTTCAGCTTCAATAATAGCAAAACGGATCACTCTGGGTCGACACGAACACGACACGATTTTTTACGAGTCGGGTTACGGTTGAGATAATTAGACATGAGTCAAAAAATAGGTTGAAACGCTTGACACGAAATATAAAAGCGGGTCACATAAAATATGACACGAACACGACACCATGACACGTTTTGCCACCCCTAATCAAAATTCCACTAGCACTTTCCATGCGTTATATCTAAATTTTTCTTCTATTAGATTTTCTTATTTTGACAATAATCAACAAACAACTAAAAGAGCTATAGAAACAAATACATACAACAAGAAAGCATAACTATTCTAACTCATCACAAAGCTTTGAAACCAATATATGAAATAGTTAAATAACTCAATCCACTCCACTACTAATTATAACGTAAAACTATATCCGAACCTCATTATGATAAGAAAGAAAAAGAAAATCTGTAGTGGCATAATCTAATCAGCTAAGAAAAGCTCAAAAAATAGAAAGTAGAAAGTAAAAAGTTTTAAGATTAGCAATAAGGTACCCGCTCCACCCATTGACGAGAAATATCAGTGAATTCGAAAGCTGGATCTTGAAGGAGCTCTGATTTCAAAACGGAGTAGACATTCAAGAACTTGGCCTTTAGATCCGCCATGGAAGCGAGTGATAGAGCTCAAAATATTACAGAGAGAGATAAGTAAACCGAGTGTGCTTATATGAGAGGGAACGAAGTGAGGTAGTTTCAGATTTAAACTCGATTTTCATTCGTAAATGGGTACACTTTCCGCGTTAATTACAAACATTACCATTATAGTTAACACTTAACCACGAAGAAAAGTTTGGCATTTTCATCTGGATCCCATCTGTGAAGATTATTCTATTATTTATTCGAATGTATATATATATGCAGAGTTTTGTGTTTATCAAAAGAATACATACACATAAGTTGTTCTAATATTATGGGTTAGTTATTGTCCTTCCTAATTTTTTTGATGCCATGTTTCCCAATTATTTGCGTTATTTTCGTAAATTTGCTCAACTGTACAAGTAATTTTGCAAAATGGATATTATCGGTGAAAAGGTGAGGTGTAATCTAAATCTTGGAACAGAAAACTGTAGTCTTCTCAGATATGGGCAGTCACATTTAAGATTAGATGCAAGAAATAGACGATCAGGATTTAACTGGTGACAGGTGTAATCCACTTAATGGGAGATTTTCATATTTCGATTTTGTTACACAAAGATTCTCTTTTTATTGTTTTTTTTTTTCTTTTGAATAAAGAGTTTATATATTACAAGGACTCGAATCCAATACCTCCAACACACACGTATTTTCTTATGGTCCCTTGAGGCTACCTCAAGTGCTAGCTCAAGTGTTTCTTTTTTTATTGTTTGATTGATTCTTATCTCCCTTCTATTGTCACTTTGTGACACCCATGCAACTTCAAACTTTTCACACGAGTGACAGAATCCCCCTCCAAAATAAAAGTTAAAAACTAAGGGTTGGTATCATCCAATCCAATTCAATTGAACCGAACCGATCCAATTACAAAAAGTTAGATATCCAATTACAATTAGATAGGATTAGATGCTAAAAGTTAGATTCTAATTAGATTGGATCGGTTATTGGAGGTCAATCTCAAAATCCAATTAAAAACCGATCCAATCCAATTACATTTATATATATTAAAAAATTATTTATATAATAATAAATATTTATTATATTTTTATTAGATTTTTTTTATGTTGAATTTGTAACACTTGATTGTTTAGTGTATTTATTTTCATGATGTTTTGTTCTATTTTATTACTTAGAAATGTTATTGTTTTAATTATTTAAAACTTTTAGCTACAATACACTTGTAATAATAGTATATTTATGAAGTATTAAACTTAAATAAAAAGTGATACTTAGTTTTTTACATATTTTTGTTTATATTTTTAAGCTAATATTGAAATTTAGGTGTGTAATTGGATATCCAATTATAAAATCGATCCAATCCAATTAGTAATTGGATTCGATTGGATTTTGAGGTCTCATTGGATTGGATCGGATGATGATTTTCTAAATCCAATTACTAATTAGATTGAATCGAATGAAAAAAAAAGATTGGATTGGATCGATGCTCACCCCTAATAAAATCTACATGTAGCAATAAATTTAACAATTTAATATTTTTTTAAAATATATATATAATAAATAATAGAGTTTTATTTACATCTAAATTTTTTTTATTTTTTATAAAATATATATTTTTTTAATTATATTAATTTTTTCTCCCATATTTCCAACGGATGAGATGTCGGTTAGATTGTAGGTTTTATTTTAGTTTATTACTATTAATAAATTGATACGAGTTATTAAAAAATAGGAGTTTTTTAATTTTTTTTATTTTTACAGAATTTTATATAAAAACCTCTATTACAACTCGCACTGTAATTTAAATTGCAACAAAAAATTGTATAAAAACTCCTATTGCAACTAGCGCTCCAAACACTTTAGAAACCCAACCCATAAAATATAAATTATATTTTAAGTATTATAAAAAAATTAAAATAAAAATTATACGAAATTTTATTAAAAAAAAAATGTATCATATCTATAAAAATAAAATTAAAGCAAGTATTAAAATTAACACTATTAAAAAAATACTAAAAGTAATTTTTATATTATTTTAATCTTATTTATTTGTATATATTGGGGTCACATTTTTTATTTTATATATATAATGATTAAAATTATTAGTAAATTTATTATGTAAATATCCGCAATCAGCACTTAACTCAAGATAGTTTATTATCTAAGTACAAAGCATGCATTCTGGGTGGCGATAAACAAGCTTCAGTTCTCTGACCCTCTTATCGGGGAAGCGGCGGCCTGTATGTTAGCTTTGGAGACGGCGGTCACAATGCAACACCCTTTTGTTATGGTAGAGAGTGATTTTAAGATGGTGATCAAGAACCTAAAGGGTGTCGAATCTTTTTGGCAGCTTGAGAACTACACTCGATAATACAAGCATCTCTCTACTTTTTTCACTAGTTAATTTTTCTTATGTTTCTAGAAACTGTAACTTTGCAGCCCATAATGTGGCCAAATAGGCTTTTGCCAACAATCTTTTTGATATAGTAGATACTACTACTATTTTGAATATTATCTTTTGTGATGACCGTGAGGTCTGACTGCTATGTTCTTTGTTAATTATTCTAATATATAAACGCTTTAATTCAAAAAAAAAAAAAAAACAAAAAACAAAATATTATCTACTACTAAAATTCTTAACGGAAAACAAAACTATTTTGCTAAAAATATTTTTCCATTTTCTCTTCGGCCCCTCAATTTTTCCCATTTTGCCCAAACCACCCCCCGACCACCCATTAACCGGGCACGACCGCCCCTTCTCCCACACCAGTAAACTCCCAACCACCCAGATCTACCGAGGAGAACCTCAACTCGACCGGCTGAGACAGGCGCAAGAAGAACCACTGACGACAGACTCTCCTGCGCCGCCGTGGAGAACCGCAGAGACCAAGAGCAACCAAAACCTTGTCAGACCGGATCGGAAGCACGCACAGACACCACGGCCAAGCCCAGTGAAACGGTAGCAAGGCTCTGACCGAGGGGAAGAAAATGCGAAATCTGAAAATGCACTCTGTGCGGCGCTAGGCTATTTGCCAAGAGAAAAGGTTTGAACAGTTATAGTAAAAAGGGAAAGCATGCATATGAATTTACGAAAGTCTCAATACTAAACTACTCCAGAAGCTAACACTGAAAATCATGTTCAAAATGGAGTCCTCATCAACTTCAACTCACCAACTCTCTGCTCACAACATCGGAGACCTCATCGATTCCGTCGATGCTTTTCTCTTCGACTGCGATGGTCCTATTTCCTACTAACTTTTTCTTAATCCTTTCTATAAAAAAATTGAATTGATTTTGATTTATATTATTAATAATAATAATACTCAGGTGTCATTTGGAAGGGCGACTTCCTCATTTATGGCGTCCGCCACACACTTGACTGGCTTCGATCAAAGGCAATCTTTCTCATTCTTATTTTTCCGTTTTTATATTTCTTTCTCAATTTATCTATTTAACTCATTTTGGGTTTAATTTCAGGGAAAGAAGCTCGTGTTTGTTACCAACAACTCCACAAAATCAAGAAGCCAATATGCCAAAAAGTTCCAATCCCTCGGCATTTCAGTCAGCCAGGTTCTTTTTTATTTCTTTCAAAAATTAATGATAAAAGAAATAATGGGGTTTTCAGTCCATATTCAATATACTTAGTTCCTGATTTGTAAATTAAGAATCATTTTTTCCCTCTATATTTGTAGGATGAGATATTCTCGTCCTCATTTGCAGCCGCTATGTTCTTGAAAGTCCATAAATTTCCCCAAGATAAGAAGGTTTGGAGCTTAATTTACTCCATTAAAGCATGGAATTATAAAAAATAATAAAACATGGAATATTGGCAATGGGGGGTATGAATGTTTCAAGTTATCCAAACTGAATACTCATATTGATATTATATGTGTTGTAGGTCTATGTTATAGGCGGAGAAGGGATATTAGAAGAGTTGCAGCTAGCTGGATTTACAGGTTTTGGTGGCCCAGTAAGTTCTTCATTTATTGCTTTCTAAATTGACAAACAATGAGCCCTGTTTTTAGTTAATTGTCATTTTTTATACAATCTTCTGCCCAATAAGAGAAATGTAGGACTCAACCTATCCTATATGTTGTCACTGGCAGTTAGTTGTTTTATTTTCATTTTATTGTTTTGAAATGTTCCTAAGACAATATTGTATTGCAGGAAGATGATGAAAAGTTAGCAGAGTTGAAACCAAATTCTCTCTTTGAACACGATAAGAGTGTAAAGTAACAGCTTCACTATTTTATATATGTGTTTACTTGTTATTTCTGCTAGCTATTGAGAACATTTGAACATGCGATTCCTGTTTTCAGGTAGGAGCAGTTGTAGTTGGATTGGATCCACGTATCAACTATTACAAGCTTCAGTAAGAATTACTTTTCTTACTTTCTGAAGAAACATCAATTTTGTTTAGACTTTCATACTATCTGATTGCCTATTAAAAGTAAAATGTATCTATCCTGTATTGATTGATGTATTTATAATGTTAACTGGACTGTAGATATGGAACACTATGCATTCGTGAGAATCCAGGATGCGTGTTCATTGCCACAAACCGAGACTCAGTGGGGCATATGACTAATTTACAAGAATGGCCAGGTTTGTTTCTTTGTTTCGGATATTTTATTTGAAGAAATTCAGCAATTTATTGAAGTTATTTCAGAGTTTGCTTTGGGTTTTAGGTGCTGGGTGCATGGTTGCAGCCATATGTGGATCAACTCAGAAGGAGCCTATTGTAGTTGGGAAACCCTCTACTTTCATGATGGACTTTTTGCTAGAAAGGTAGGCATATCTGTTCCTTTTCCCCCTGCTGCACTTCTCCTTGTCAAACCAAAAGGCATGAAGATACATCTAAAAGAGGGAACATAATTGCACTGCACCAAAGCTTTGTTTTCTGCTGCAAGATTATTGACCAAAACATTGGAATAATTTTTATTATTGTTTTATTTTCAGATATAATATAAGCTGCTCCAGAATGTGTATGGTCGGTGACGGATTAGACACCGATATTTTGTTTGGGCGGAATGCTGGCTGCAAAACTCTCCTTGTTCTTTCAGGTTTTTTTTTTCTTTGTAATGCAATTTTTATTTCATGTAACTCTGACCACAAGGAGTTAATACTTTTCATCGCTGAGGCTTGTATTTTGTCGTGACAGGTGTGACAACCCTCCCTACCCTTGAAGATCCTTCAAATACTATCCAACCAGATTATTATACTAGCAAGGTGTCTGACATTTTTGACTTGATGGCGTCATTGGCATCAATAAGGTTGGAGCATGTGGTTCTACACAATGAAACGGAACCAACACAGAAAAGTAAACTCAAATGGAGCAAGGAAGCAACTACACTTTTGATAAGTGCATGGTTAAATACATCTAAGGATAACATTGTGGGGAATGATCAAATTTCTCGAAGATTCTGGGATCGGATCGCAAAATACTTCAACACCAACTGTAAAGGTGAGGAACGAAGATCTGGGAAGCAATGCAAAGACCATTGGAACAAGATGAATCAAAAGGTGGTACGTTTTAATAGCTGTTATAAACAAGTACAGCAAGCACATCATAGTGATTGGTCTGGTGAGCAAATTATTGAAAATGCTCATGATATGTATAAATCTGAAAATAACAACTCAAACTTTTTGTTGATGCACTGTTGGAGATTGCTAAAAGATGAATCGAAATGGAATACAGTCTACCAACCACAAGGTGGTAAGAGAACAAAGTTGTCAGAATCAGGGGAATATACTTCATCGTCCAATGCAGACATTAGTGACCACGAAGTTTCTGAAGTGCGCCAGAAGGCGGCAAAGAGAAAGGAAAAGGAAAATCATGAGCAACATGCTACATTTTATGACATTAGTGAACGGAAAGCAGAAGCATTGGAGAAATTGTTGGCAATAGAGAAGGAAAAGACAATGACAAAATATATGGACTATCTCCTCATGGACACATCGCATATGACTCCAGAACAAAAAAAAGATCATGAAAAATTGTGTATTCATATTAAGACTAATATTTTAAAATATTAATTTATATGTATTTGTCTCAATGTTATGTATTATTTTATTTAAATGAATTATCTTTTATTATAATATTTATATTCCAATTGCTATATTTTGGAGGATATATTTTAAAGGCCTATATGTTAGTTGCCACGCTATAAATACTAATGGTCAATCTTCCTCTCACTTTATCATCCCATTCATCTAAAATTTCCAAATCAAATATCATCTAACTCAAAGTTCATCAATGGATTGGACAATCCATAACATAATTAGGATGAAAGAGATGCATATTAGCTCTATTTTAATTATGATAAAGGCTACACTTAAACACCAACGATTAAAGTATGTCGTGGACTTATTTTTAATTTTCCAAACTATGCTTTAAAGAAATACTAAAATTTGTGACAAAAGCGGCACCACGTCGGAGACAACATACGATCGGTTCGCCTTGGCTCCGATCAAGCGCCATGTTTAGAGGCTCCATGAATGGCGGAGGAGAGAGTTCACAGGCTGGCGGTTCAAGGTACAATAATTCTGAAGAGAAAAATCAGGAGCTAATTGATCCTGTACATGCTGGCGACAGAACACAGCCATGCATATCTGCTAACCCCTCTCATTTATTAGTAGATAATTCTATTGTTAATGGAAAGTCAACACAGGAAGCAAATGAGGTGACAAATGAGGATATTTCCAAAAATAAGGCTCTACTGATTTTGGAAAATAAAAGAAGAAGGACAGGTGGCAATGAGAATTTAGAAGTTAGTATTATGGACCATAATAGTGGGCCGAATCCTGCTGTTAGTGAGATTGTGGAAAATGTGACAAATAATGGCATTTTTGAAATGGGTGATCAAGACGTTTGCATGTCCACAGTGGGAAGCGTTAGCCCAAAAAACATGAGTGGGGCGGGTTCTGGTTTCCAGGCCCGCCAAGCATTATGAATGTGTTGAGCTGGAATTGCCGGGGGCTTGGGAACCAACGGACTTTTCAATTCCTAAAGGAGATTATTTCTCATAAGAAACCTAATTATGTCTTTTTATGTGAAACAAAATGTAAAAAAGATAGAGTTGATTGGTTGGGCCGTGCTTTGGGTTTTGAAGGTATTTTTGTGGTTGAGGCTAATGGGTTTAGTGGTGGGTTAGCTTTTCTTTGGAAAAACAAGGATGATGGGGCTTTGTTGGGTTTTTCTCAAACTCATATTGATATGCAACTTGTTTCACCAGATGGGAATATGTGGAGAATAACTGGGGTGTATGGAGAACCAATTCGAAATTGTAGAGATCGAACTTGGAATCTGTTGAAGAACTTGGCAGGGAGATCAACTCTTCCATGGTGTGTAATAGGGGATCTCAATAATGTTCTTAGTCAGGAGGATAAGAAGGGGGGCCGGCCGTACCCTACAAGTTTGATCCATGGCTTCCAACAATGTTTGAATGCTTGCGGTTTGGAAGATATGGAATTGTTGGGTTATCCTTTTACTTGGGAAAGAGGGAGAGGTACTGGTGCGTGGGTGGAGGTGAGATTAGATAGAGCTTTGATCACACAATCTTGGAGTTCTTTATTTCCTGATGCTAAGCTAACTAATTTGGAGGTGTCATCATCGGATCATTGTCCCTTGTTCTTAGAACCGGTTCTCAAGGCAAGCTTTCATACTCCCCGTCGCTTTCGATTTGAAAATGCTTGGCTCTCGGAACCTATGTGTTTTCAACTAGTGAAGGATTGTTGGGAGTCTCAACTTCAAACGGGTATTTCTGGGAAGATTAGCTCGTGTGCAGAGGTATTGGCTCGGTGGGGGAAAGACATCACAGGGGATTTTAAAGCTCGTATTCATCAGTGTAAAACTACCATGGCAATTTTGAAACCGAAGATGGATGCTGCATCTGTCCAGCAGTATGCAGAAGCTAGAAATCGGCTGTTTGAAGTTTTAGAGCAACGCGAGACATTCTGGAAACAAAGAGCCAAACAATTTTGGTTGAAGGGAGGAGACAAAAACAGTAAGTATTTCCACAAAACTGCTAGTAGTCGTAAACACCATAATACAATTTCTAAGCTTAAGGATGATCATGGGAATTGGGTTGATTGGAACAATGGTCTACCCACTGTTATGAAATCGTATTTTGCCTCTCTGTTTACTACTGCTAATACTTATTGTCCTGAGGTAATAGATAGTGTCTCGGCTATGGTCCCAGATTTTGCTAATGAAGAATTGTCAAGGTTAGTCACGGAAGAAGAAGTAAGAAAGGCCGTGTTTCAAATGCACCCGGATAAAAGCCCGGGTCCGGATGGCATGACTCCTGCATTTTATCAAAGATGTTGGGATATTGTCAAAAAGGATGTCACTCAAATGGTGCAATGTTTTTTCCGAAATGGTCTCTTGGAGGATGGTTGTGGGGATGCTAATATCGTTTTAATTCCAAAGAAGAAAAATCCGCAACATATGAAGGAGTTACGCCCTATAGCTCTTTGCAATGTCCTATACAAAGTGATCACTAAAGTTATGACCAACCGTATGAAGCCTTTCATGGACGGTATCATTGCGGACTCACAAAGTGCGTTTGTGCCGGGTAGACTTATCTCAGACAATGTGCTTGTGTCTTTCGAGGTTCTCCACTACTTAAAGCGGAAAAGGAAGGGGAAAACTGGTTTCATGGCACTCAAACTTGATATGAGCAAAGCGTACGATAGAATTGAATGGCCATTCCTAGAAGCAATGTTGAGGAAAATGGGTTTCTTGGAAAGCTGGATACGTTTAGTGATGAGTTGTGTCTCCACAGCCAAGTATACAGTAATTCATGATGCTTATGAGGTTGGTCCGATTCATCCTACGAGAGGCATAAGGCAAGGGGATCCTTTATCTCCTTATTTGTTCATTATCTGTGCGGAAGGATTGTCATCTTTATTGTGTAAGTATGAGAGAAATGGGTGGTTACATGGCTGCAAAGTTGCAAATGGCGCCCCAAGAATAACTCACATGCTGTTTGCGGATGACAGCTACCTCTATTGTAAGGCCACGCTTCAAGAAGCACAACGAATACAAGAATTATTACTCAAATTTGAAAGTGCTTCGGGCCAGCAAGTGAACTTTGCTAAGTCCTCAATTTTTTTCAGCAACAACACCGATTCTAATGTTCAAACTCAGATATGTAATTACTTGAATATGGATGTTGCTGATGATGGCAGTTTTTACTTGGGCTTACCAAGTACAATGAGTAGAAATAAAACTGCTGTGTTGGGCTTTCTGCGTGAAAAGGTGAGGAAAAGGTTGCAAAGTTGGGAAGGAAAGTTGTTATCGAAAGGGGGTAAAGAAGTTCTCATAAAATCAGTCGTTCAAGCTCTCCCCAGCTATGCTATGAACGTGTTCTTGCTTCCTCTTGAGATCAGTAACGACATTGAAAGAGCCATGTGCAAATTCTGGTGGAATACTTCCAAAGATGATAATAAAGGTATTCACTGGATGGCTTGGGACAAACTTTGTGCTCATAAACGAGGTGGTGGAATGGGCTTTCGTAATTTACGAGATTTCAATCTCTCTCTTTTAGGAAAGCAAGGATGGCGTCTGCTTACTCGTCCTCAATCATTAGCAGCCCGATTGTTCAAAGCAAGGTATTATCCGAATGGTACTTTCCTTAATGCACAACTGGGTTCGAATCCAAGCTTTGTATGGAGAAGCATCTTGGAATCACAGTCACTAATTCGGCAAGGTACTAGATGGTGTGTGGGTGATGGGAGTCGGATACCGATCCTTGATGAGCCTTGGCTCCCCCATGAAGAAAATCCCAAAGTAATGTCATCTCACCCAGCTTTGGAAAATGCCACGGTGAACGCTTTAATGAAGATAGGGGAATTGGTTTGGGATGATGAAATCTTAGCTGATATTTTTGAAGATAGAGACCGAGAGCTCATTCAAACAATCCCTCTTAATGTCACTAGGACCTTTGATCATCTTGTTTGGACCAAGGAGAATTCGGGCATGTACTCTGTCAAGAGTGCTTATGCTCTTTTGCAAAAACTGAAAGGCCAATGGTGTAATGATTCTGATAGCTCCTTTTGGCGAAGATTGTGGCAGCTGAAGTTACCTTCAAAAATGCAGAATTTGGTTTGGCGAGCTTGTAATAATTGCTTGCCAACGGTAGTTCAGTTACGTACAAAGCACGTTGGAGTCAGCCCCATGTGCCCTTTATGTCAAAATGAAGAAGAAACCATAGTCCATGCCTTGATTACTTGTCGGGAGGTTCAGAAGTGCTGGAACCGTGTGGGAATCGGCACCATAGTAAACGCTGGTGCAAGCTTTCTTGACTGGTGTGCTGCTACTTTCTGCAACAACACGGCTGAAGTGAATTGCAGAATTGTGGCCATCTGTTGGGCCGTGTGGGGAGCCAGAAACAACCTGGTTTGGAATAATAAACCTTTCGTTTTTGAAGATGTTGTTGCCTTTGCGTTTCGCTACCTTGATCAATGGAAATCTGCTCAAAAATCCTCGGATTCATCTTGGCCAATCCTTATGGCTGCTGATGTGTGTGAGCAGTGGACTCCACCGGTTGATAATAGCATCAAGGTTAACGTCGATGCGGCTATTTTTGAAAATGGTAGGAGCTTTGGTTTGGGCATGGTTGCCCGAAACTCTGCTGGTTTTTTGGTTGAAGGACGGCTGAAGTTCACCCCGGCTCAAGTGGATGTGGCTGTTGCAGAGGCAATAGGCATCCGTGAAGTGCTGAGTTGGTTAAAGGATAGACATTGGCCCCAAGTTTCCATCGAAACTGATTCCCTGTGTGTGGTGCAAGCTCTTCATAGTTCAATTCATATGATATCTTTGTTTGGTAGTGTCATTCAAGAATGTAAAGATTTGCTTGCCTCTTGTCATAATGTTGTTGTGTCTTTTGTTAAGCGATCAGCTAATGTAGTGGCTCATACTTTTGCCAAAGCTGCTAGATTATATCCTGATTGTACGTTCAGTTTGGAGTCTGTTCCAACTGAGTTGCTACCTTGTTTGGTAGCGGATGTGAGAGTTTAATTTTAATAAAAGATGAAATTTCCATTCAAAAAAAAAAAAAATCCATTGAACATATATGGTCTAAATTTGGGAATTATTTTAATTAGTATTTTTTTTTTTAATTATGATAGATTGATTAGTTGTGTTAAATTTGGACATCATTTTTTTTTTTGAATGGACATCATTTTAATTAGCCTCATAATTCTTCTTTATTAGTCCTGAGTCTGGATCGGGTCTAGGGTCAGGTTTGGGGTCTAGGATCTAGGATCTGAGACTAGGGTCTAGGGTTGAGTCTGGGGTATACTCTAGGGCCGAGTCTTGGTCAGAGCCGGTCCTGAGTTAATTTGGGCTCTAGAAAAAACAATTTTTTAGACCCTTTTTATAATAATGATAAATGGTATTTTTAAAAATTATTAAAAAAAAAATATATGTATATTTATTAAAAGTTTTTTTTTTTTTTATTTGGGTCCCTAATAAGAGTGGGCTCTAATCACAGGTCTAGCTCGCTTTAGCCTAGGACCGGCCCTTGTCCTGATTTGGGCTGGTGTCGAAATCAAAGTTGAATTTAGTACAATTTTATTTAACCTATCAATATAAATCAATATCAAACATAATATTATATTAAATAATACTATATAATACAAGAAAAACATGAGATAGTGTTGCAGCCAAAGTTGCAAAGGTTAAACCATGAGCATAAGCAAAGAGGATGCTGAAATTAATTTTGCTATATTGATCATATCATTGCTGATAAAATTGGAAGGTAGCCTCTTCAAAACTAGTGAAACATTGGCATCGAACACGTGATGAGAAAATGGGAAAACTCTTAGCCTGGTAAGATTTAGTCTAGTATGCAATAAGGATTAATATGTAGATAATTGTACAGAAATCAGCCAAGTATTTCAAACGGTGGTACCCAAAAAAAGTGTCGAAGCGGTTCTACTATCAATTACAATCAATTAAAAAAATTTGTTTCAAATAAAATATGTCGGTATCAAGTTTTGACATCAATTCAAGTATAAGAATATAGAGAAGAATAATGTTAAAAGCACTAGTACCTAGCAGGGCCGGCCAGAGGGTGGGGCAGCCGGGGCATACGCCCCAAGCCCCATAATTTTCGAGGCCTCGAAAAAATTTAAATAATATATATATATATAAAAACTTATAATATAGAGCGATTTGCGGCGAAACACTTATGTTTTGATTTTTATACACTTAACCCTTATCTTTATTTTTGGTGGCAAAACCCTTATGTTTTAATTTTTATACACTTAACCTCCTTATCTTTTTTTTGGTGGCAAAACCCCCTTATGTTTTAATTTTTATACACTTAACCCCTCTATCTTTTGTTTTGGTGGCAAAACCCTTCAGTTTACTTTTCTTTGCAAATTTAAAGTTTTAGTTAAATATTACCGTTAAATACTAACTGGATTACTACTGTATCGACTTCGAGGTTTTACCGTTACATATACAAAGATGTATACAGTGGTCATCCAGTTGATATTTAACGGTAATATTTAACTGGCGTGTCAAATTTGCAAAGAAAAATAAACATAAGGGGTTTTGCCACCAAAAAAAAGATAAGGGGGTTAAGTGTATAAAAATGAAAACATAAGGGAGTTTTGCCACCAAAAAAAAAGATAAAGGGGTTAAGTGTATAAAAATTAAAACATAAGGGGGTTTTGCCACCAAAAATAAAGATAAGGGGGTTAAGTGTATAAAAATCAAAACATAAGGGGGTTTCGCCGCAAATTGCTCTATAATATATTAATATTTAATTCCATTAGTTACATGAGAATCTTATAGCACAACTGGTAATTGGTGTTATCTATGAGGGGAGAGGTTGTAGGTTCGATCTTTCCCACTATTAATCTTTCAAAAAGAATTATACGGCAAAAATTTATTTATCACATAAAATAATTAAAATTGATATTGTGTCAAAAATATAATTAATATTTATCTTTAATTTTTATATTAAAAAAAAGTTTATTTTTAAATTTTGCCGCATCTTCTGACCTTGAGACAACTACTTAGTACTTAGCACATTTAAGAGGTCATCTCACTATTATTGTAATTATGTATTAACTTCCTCACAATTAAT
Organism: Cannabis sativa; assembly: GCF_029168945.1. Lineage (NCBI taxonomy): Eukaryota > Viridiplantae > Streptophyta > Magnoliopsida > Rosales > Cannabaceae > Cannabis > Cannabis sativa. The sequence goes on from NC_083601.1 coordinate 43,561,439, forward strand.
TTAGTTTAATAATTATTATAAAATATGGTTAATTATTTGTAAGCATCACTTCAAGATAGTGCTAACATTACTTGTGCCTAATAATAATATTGTAGATTTAAGATTACTTTTTTTCTCATTCCTATCTTATCTCCTTGGACCCATTCATGACAACCATCTCATGTAGCATTTGGTGATGTTTTAATAAATATTACTGATGACAAAATCCAGGAGCTGCGAAGGAAGATCCTAGGAAGCCAGCCACTCTTGAGCAATATTACTGTGCACGAAGGCCAAAACCAATCTCTGTTGGGCTGTGACTAATGCATGTCGGCCAGAGGTTGGGGCAGTCGTGATTTAGGCTTTAGGCTCCACAATTTTAAAGGCCCTTAAAAATTAAAATTTATATATATTATATATATGAAAATAAAATATAATGTATAAATCTTAGATCAATATATAATATATTCCATAAAAAATTGTAGCACAATTAGTTAATTGGAATGTATATTGGTGATATGGTGCAAGGTTTGATCCCCTTGCAACCACTTTTGTTTTTTTTTTTTCTTAATTCAAGGTTATACATATATATTTTAATAAATGATTATATATATAATTATGTAAAAAAGAAATTATCACAATAATAATAAATAAATCAAATATTTCAAAATAGTATTGTGTCTTTTTTTTTTTTTATAAAAGTGATAAAATATATAACACTTCAATAGATATTCTATTATAATCAAATATTATTTTAAGTTAGCTTACATGGTAAGAAAAATTATTTGTTATATGAGATAAAAGAGTTATAAAATTGAAATTATGTCAAAATTTAAATAATATTTATTTTAACTTTTATATATATATAAAAAAATAATATCTCATTTCAAATTTTGCTTTAAGCCTCTCAACACTTTAAGATGACTAATGTATTATAAATAATGTTACACACACTTATAAACATTTTTTTTGCGTAAAATAATATCTATTTAATTTAGTTATATTTAATTTTATAGTTAAAATTATTATACTTTATGACAGTTATTACTTATTAATCCTAAGTAATTTATCTATCTATAGATTTATATAAAGGAGAATTTATGATTGATGAGGTGGTATTTCATATTTTTTTTTCAATGTAATTTTATAATTTCTTTGAGAGCTTCAAACTAAAGAAAAATATCATATCCATTTTTACTAATTTAGTAAAATATCCCACATTGTTTAAAAATAGTTTAAGTGTTGCTCATGTAGTTTATAAATAAAATTCTTATTTTTTTATTTTAATGTAACCTGATATTAATTTTAATTTATTTGTGATTGATTAATTACTCAATTAGTTGTGTATCAACTAAAATAGTTATTGATGAAATCACGGCTTTTGATTAGAGAGTACTATCGCTTGGATACACACTTAGACAATATAATTGAAACTAGTTTAAATTGAGCTTTTGATTAGCGAGTACTATCGCTTGAATACACACTTGTAGCAGAGCAAATCTAGACAATATAAATTAATTAGGGGTGAAAGAGTACCTTTTTACTAACTTTGTACGAGATGAAAGTAGAGTAATATTTCTTCCATAGGAGAGTCATCGTTATCTTCATTCTAAAGCTTCGAGTATATTTCATGTACGGTGCACACTTTCTTCTTTCTTTCTAGGGAATATACTTATTTGGTACCCTGTATTATACTTAAATATAACTTTGGTACCCTCTAATATGAAAAATGTTTATCAGGTACCCTCTATTTGTAAAATTAGTAAAAAAAAGTACCTTACACACGATTTTGGTCAATAATCTTTTCATATGGCCAAATTTACCCTCTATTTTCAATTAGTTAAATTATGTTGTTTGTTTTCCATATTTTGAAAAAGAATTAATATTATTTAAAGTAAAAAAAAAAAAAACCGCATTAAAATAGATGTAAAATAGTAAATGAAAAATATATGTGTGCATTTTCGTCTCTCACAAGGTATAGACCCAAGGGGAGTGAGTGGACATCATCGGACACTACACTCACACCTCATTGTATTGTAGCATTAGTCGTCTTCAGGTGTGTTTTTTTTTCTTTCATTCTTTGTAACATACTATTTTTTATGTTTTCTTATCAGTTACATTATAATGGGGCAAAAGAAAATGCATTATTTTCTTACAATAAGTAACTAACTGTATATCATGTTAAAATTACTGGAATATATATAATTGAATATCCAAATCATTATATATAATATATTTATGTGTGTGCACATTTGTATTTAAAGTCTATATAGCTTAAGTTGTCATGTCTCTTGAAAAGATGCCTTTAATAATTCATGGAGAGAAAAAAAAATTATATTTGATCAATTTTCTAGTCATATATATATAAAGTATATGATATCTATTTACTAGCTGTGATCAACATTACGATTAAAATAATGAATCAAAATCCTATAAATCGTATATGTGTTTTTGAGTATGGACATATATAGGTATTAGTAAATGTTAAAAAATTAAATTTTCAATTCACTTTAGATAGAATGTATATCATAAACTCATATTAATTATCTCTCTTTGTTCTATAATAGCTTGATTTTAATTGTTTCTTATTATTATTTTTTTATTTGACTTTAATAATGCGTTTAGAATTTTTTGAACTGGATTTGTTTGAATTTCTAAATTATAACTTCAATTTTTTTAAAATATTGGATATGTTTAGAACTAAACTATAAAGAAAACGATAAATGTTATATTTATCTTATTTATTTAATACAAAATATAATTTATATATATATTTATATATAATTTCTTTTAAAATATGAATAATATATAAAAATAATCATTAGTTAAAATGCAGGGCATTTTTGGTATTTAATAAAATGCAGGGTACCAAATAAGTATATTCCCTTCTTTCTAAATCTATGGTTACTTTTTATTTTATATATTTTTATTTTGATGTTTCTTTCGGTTTGACTCTTTAAGATATTTTGGATCATTGAACCAAAAGCTGTATTAATTTATCAATTTGAGTAAAAGTGCCTCTGGATTGTTAATTAATTGGATTAGAAATGTTTATTCATGTGTTTTGTTTTTCCCCTATTTTATAGTCTATTATTATTATTGATTATGACGTACGAGGAGACAAAATACTTCAGTCACCGGCGGAGGAGAACGGATCGAGCGTAGAGAGAGAAGACAAAGCTTTGCCATTGCTGGGGTTTTCTCGACCGAGTCTTTTAGTTTCTACGCCATTGTCGTCGATGTGTGGACATCCTTATCTCCGTTTATTATCGGGAATCTCTCTACGCCACAAACCTCGTGTTCTTGTTCATCATGCTCTCCCAATACTTTCTTAATAATATTTCTAATTTTTTTAATTTTCTAATAAATCTAAATATATTTATATATTTGTATGAATGTTTACTATTGATTTTGTAGTGCGGACGTGATTTGATTTGGTTTCATTTTCATTATGTGGATGGTATTAATTTTAATCCCCAGGTTGATATAGCTGCCAAGGCCAGAGTTCTCTGCATTTTCTCTGCAAAAGTGATTTGACAGAGGTCAGTGAAGACGTCGTGCCGGAGATGGTAGGGGTGCCGAAGAAATTATCGCATATCATGTCGTAATTGGTGTTCTGTTAATTTGGTAACTTCAAATTATTTATTATTTTATTATTTATTAGTCATTTATTTATTCTTATAACTCAACTTTAATTTATATTTTAATTATTTTTCATATTTTATATATATATATATTAATTTTACATTTACTTTGTGGATCTAATTTCTATTTTGTTAAGTTTCTTATTTTTTAGAATAATTTTAATTTATAATTTTATGCAAATTTTATTTTCTTCTTTGAAAAAATTTATTCTTCTAAATTTTGTTAAGTCATTTTTCTTACTGTATTTTTATAGGTTATTTATGTTTAATATTATCAACATTTACTATTTCTTAAACTATTTTTTACGATAAATAGTATACATGTTTAAAGTCATTATTGTATGTATATGTTTAAGGAATAAGTAGTATTTTATTTGATATTTATATCTTTAAATGTGTTTTAATTATATTTTATTAGATTTTAATATTTTTAAATTATTCTTATTTTATATATTTTAGTAATTGAGTTTATAATTATATTAATAAAGGTTTTTTTTATAAATTTTCGTAGTATTTAAAAAATAATTTATATATAGTTATTTTTTATCTAGTTTGGTTTTACGGGGATAGTTTATAGTTTATGTTTGTAATTTGTGCCATTTTTTTTTTGTTAGTTTGTGCCATTTTGTTTTGGCAATTTTATACTATATTAGTTAGCTAGTTTAGAGTTTGTTGTTAGCTCGTTTACGCATGGATTCAACCTCTTACTATTGTAGATTTTCACAGATAAATTTTAAATTTTACTTTTAATTATATTTTAATAAGTTTGGAGGAATTTCTTTCTATCATTGTTTTCGTATCATTTATTTATTAGGCAATTAAGTTTTGTTACATTTTTTGAAAAATAGTTAATTTATTTGGGATTTGATTTATTTAGTTTGATTAATCTATTAAATCTTATGTATGTTGTAGGTTATATTGGTTAGTATAGTTCTACCTTGAAAGACTTAGCTCTTACAATAAAAAGGCTTCAAAGATAAGTTTTTTCTTGTTATAATAATAATTGCATTTTATCTTTAATTTAAAAATTCACAACATTATCATTGTACAGTGTGCTAATCCACATTTATACATTTATTTATTTTGTAGGTAGTTTTGATCCAGGTGTTTGTTTACATCGAATGCGTCTTGAAGGTGGTCTCAAGTCTAAATTTCTGAGATAATTTGGTCTTATATAAGTCGCTTTTTTGTAGTGACTTATATTCTGACTATGTATATCTTTGGCTAGACAATTAGCTTGTTTGACTGGAAATTCTTCTGCGTTGACGATTTTCATAGTGTGATATTCTATGGTAGGATTTTTACAATTAATTGTACATTAGTTTTGTTTGAGTATTGGAGAGGATTATTTCATTAGTTGAAATTATATTTTCTGTTTTTATCTTTTTTTTTAACCAAAAATTACAAATTTCATTAAAGCAAATCAACTATTAAGATAGCTTTCAAATTATTTAGGACAGCCCCGTTGGAAATACGATCAGATAATGAACTAGAAGAACAAGTTAATCCATTAGCCGCTTGGTTCCTAAATCGTTTAACAAATTTAATTGAAATAGGAAATAAAAAAATAGACTGCAGAAGATTAATACGATCTGAAATAATAAGACCAGGAAGAGACAAAATCTAGTTGTTACTTTAAATAGCTTGAACTAACATTAGATAATCCGTTTCTACTACCACAGCAGTAGGATTAAAGGCTTCTCTAATGGGACACTAAAACCTCAAAAATAGTGGAGTTCAGATACAAAATTATTCTAATGGAGCTCTAAATATTATCCTATATATGTGGGAGTCTATAGTGTTACACTAAAAATAGTGGGACACTATATGCTATACTAATTTTTTTGTTTTTTAGTTCTTAATATTAAAATAATATATTTATGATTAAATTTTTATATTTATATAAATATTATAATGTGAGATAGTTTAATAAAATAATATAATAATAAAAAATATTTTTTAGTGTAAATTTTAGTGTTTTGGAATAAAAAAAAATTTAGTGCTAAAATTATATTTTTTTAGTGTTATTTTAACACTATATTTAAGTTTGAACATTGAAGATGCCCTGACACCTTCAAAAGCAGCCGCCGCTGCCGAACTTCTTTTCACTCAACTTAGAGCCTCTTTTAAGGATATTGCTTCAGCAATAAGAGGATCTAGCTGCCCAAACTTCTTGACAGCAGCAACTTCAATAAAATACACCATCCATTACAAATATATGTATAGATTACATTATTTTTTAAAAATAATTTAATATAACAATTTTTTTTTGGAGGGAATTTAATATAATAGTTTAATGAATATTATATATATGTTATGATATTAAAATTTTAATAAGTTTTTTTTTTGTACTGTTAAAACTTTATAAATTGGTATTTAAATTTTTATTATAATGTTCGATAATGCTAGTAGTGTACCGTATTTTTACAGTGTAATTTTTACAGTTTTAAAATGTCACGGTTGAGAAATTACAAAAAATACTGTTAGACCTCGCGGTCATTACAAAGTATAGTTTCGGGCATAGAGGATAGAGGCAAAAAGCCGAACCTCTGATGAGAAAACGCCCACTTGGCCACATTATGGGCCATAAAATTACACCGTCTACTAACATATTCAAACATACAACCAATAAAGAAAGGGGATGTGATTTTACAAAAGGAGACGAAGTTATCAAGCTCCCACCGGGACTCGTACGGGTGTTCATAAAATAACTGATCCAATCCAATCCGCACGATCCAATCCAATCCAATCCGCAAAGTACGGATATCCGCACTTGTGCGGATTGGATTGGATTGGAAAATTCAAAATCCGCACTTGTGCGGATTGGATGTTGATTGACATGTAAAAGTAACCGATCCAATCCAATCCACACATATTTATAACAAAATTAAAAAAATTATATATAAAAAAATAACATTTTAATGTAAAGAAAATAGTAATTTAAAAGTCTAATACATATGATACAATTATATTGCAAAACTTAATAGATAAAATTTATATTCTATTCTTATATATTTTTTTTTCTACATACAATTTAAAATAAAATTAAATATTTTTTTATATATACAATTTTTTTTTTCTTTGAATTTGTTATTTGTTATTTTATTTATTTAATGTGTTGTTGTAGACATAAAATAACTATAATTTATTTTAATTTGTTGCTAGTTATGTGAAAAAAAATATTTTTTTCATAAATATTAAATAATTTAATATTAAAAAGTAACCAATCCAAAGTAACCGATCCAATCCGCACTTTTGCGGATTGGATTGGATTGGATTGGATTTGAGCTATTGTGTGGATTAGATTAGATCCAAAAAATGAAATCCGCACTTGGTGCGGATTGGATATTGTTTGACCAAAAAAGTGCGGATTGGATCGGATGAACAGCCCTAGACTCCTTCCCATTAAGAGCATTGATCACCACCCTCGAATCACTCTCTAGAATAAGAAACTTGACACCTCGAACTTTAACTTCCTGAAGGGCCAGACAGCACGCCATTGCTTTCCCACAGAGATCATTGGAAAAATCCATCTTAGAAGTAATCACCCAGATCACCTTGCCAACGTGATACCTTGCATCCACAGCATTGGAAGTGTGATGGCGTCTAGTATATATATATGCACACATTCAATTGCACCCAAATATCACACACGCAAATCACTATTAACATGCTCTATATTAGACTAGTGGAAGTGTGATGGCCTTTGACAACAGTGGACGAAAAATATTCGATTTTGAAAGACTTTTTAAGCAAAGCATATTCTATTCATTTCTGGATAAATAATTAAAAGAGGAAGCATGCATATAAATTTACTAAGTCTCCTCTGAAAATAAAATCCAAAATGAACTCTTCTTCTCCTTCAACTCACCAACTCTCCGCTCACAACATCGGACACCTCATCGATTCCGTCGATGCTTTTCTCTTCGACTGCGATGGTACTATTTCCTACTAACTTTTTCTTAATCCTTTTTATTAAAAAAATTAAATTGATTTTAATTTTTATAATTATTAATAATACTCAGGTGTCATCTGGAAGGGCGACTCCCTCATCGATGGCGTCCCACACACACTTGACTGGCTTCGATCAAAGGCAATCTTTCTCATTCTTATTTTTCCAGTTTTGTCTTCCATTCTTTTTTTATCCATTTAACTCATTTTGGGTTTAATTGCAGGGAAAGAAGCTCGTGTTTGTTACCAACAATTCCACGAAATCAAGAAGCCAATACGCCAAAAAGTTCCAATCCCTCGGCATTTCAGTCAACCAGGTTTTTTTTTCAAAACAATAATAATAATAAAGATAAATGGAACATGGGTTTTGGAATATCATTTATCAGTCCATATTCAATATAGTTAGTTTCTGATTTGCGATTTCGGAATTATATATTTCCCCTCTTTAATTGTAGGATGAGATATTCTCTTCCTCATTTGCAGCTGCTATGTTCTTGAAAGTCCGTAAATTTCCCCAAGATAAGAAGGTTTGGAATTTAATTTACTTTATAAAAGCATGGAACATTGGCAATGGATTGGGGTATGGATGTTCCAAGTCCAAACTGAATACTGATATTTATATTATGTGTTGTAGGTCTATGTTATAGGTGGAGAAGGGATATTAGAAGAGTTGCAGCTAGCTGGCTTTACAGGTCTTGGTGGCCCAGTAAGTCAATTCTTTTATTCCTTTCTAGATTAACAAATAAAGAGACCTTAGTTTTATAGTTTTTAATTAAATGTCATCATGTATACACAATATTCTGGCCAATAGAGAAATACAGGACTCAGCCTATCCCATATGTTGGCAGTTACTTGTTTTCCTTTCACTTTATTGTTTTGATTTGAATTGTTCGTAAAACAATGTTGTATTGCAGGAAGATGGTGAAAAGACAGCAGAGCTGAAACCAAATTCTCTCTTTGAACACGATAAGAGTGTAAAGTAACAGCTTCACTATTTTATTGAGTTGTTTGGTTGTTATTTCTGCTAGCAATTAAGAGCATTTAAACATGTAATAGTTGTTTTTCAGGTAGGAGCAGTTGTAGTTGGATTGGACCCACGTATCAACTATTACAAGCTTCAGTAAGTGTTACTTTTCTTCCTTTCTTAAAAGACATCATTTTTGTTTACACTTCCAAACTTTCTCATCGTCTATTAAAAGTAAAATGTTATCTATCCTGTATTGATTGATGTCTTTATAATGTTATCTGAACTGTAGATATGGCACTCTATGCATTCGTGAGAATCCAGGATGCTTGTTCATCGCCACCAACCGAGACTCTGTGGGGCACATGACTAATTTACAGGAATGGCCAGGTTCGTTTATTTGTTTCTGATATTTTATTTGAAGATATTAAGCAATTTATTCTAGTTATTTCAGGGTTTGCGTTTGGGTTTTAGGTGCCGGGTGCATGGTTGCAGCCATATGTGGATCAACTCAGAAGGAGCCAATTGTAGTTGGGAAGCCCTCTACTTTCATGATGGACTTTTTGCTAGAAAGGTAGGCAAGGCATATCTGTTCCTTTTTCCCCTGCTGCACTTCTCCTTGTCATAGCAAAAAGCATGAACATGTCATGCATCTAAAAGAGGGAGCATAATTGCACTGCAGCAAAGCTTTGTTTTCTGCTGCAAGATTACTGTCCAAAACACTGGAATAATTTTTGTTATTATTTTTTTTCTTCAGATATAATATAAGCTGCTCCAGAATGTGTATGGTTGGTGACAGATTAGACACTGATATTTTGTTTGGGCAGAATGCTGGCTGTAAAACTCTCCTTGTTCTTTCAGGTTTTTTTCTTTGTAATCCAATTTCTATGTCATGTAACTCTGACCACAAGGAGTTAATACTTTTCGTTGCTGAGGCTTGTAATTTATCATGACAGGTGTGACAACCCTCCCAACCCTTGAAGATCCTTCAAACACTATCCTACCAGATTATTATACCAGCAAGGTGTCCGACATTTTTGACTTGATGTCTTGATGGGAGGAACTCTGATCTGGTGACCGGTTATTCTAATATTCTTCATACCAATATTATTTATGAATAATGTTTAAAATTGTGAAGTGCAACCTTCATTGTTGTGCTCAATGAACTATATTGACAGACTTTTTGAGTGATTGTCCTTTTGAACAATGATTGTCTGGCAGGAAAATATATCATTGACAAATTAAGATATAACTTAACAGATTGAATCATCAAGTAAAGTTAAATTGTCAAGTAATTCTTCAAGTCTGTTGTACTTAAGATTGAATTAGAGTAGACTCTATTAGCAATTTCGTATGATTTCTTTTCTTATAGTTTATTACGAGATGAAGTATAAAGTAATTTTTTTGGATTAATTTATAATTTTATTAAATTAATTATTTATTAAGAAAAAACAATATCATATATTTAATCAAAATAAATTTTCAGTAATTTTCAATAGAACTAACAATTCTTCTTGACAAAAAAAAAATCTTGAAATTCAATATAAGAAAAATGTTATAACAAATATAATTTATTTTTTAAAATTTAAGTTTATATATGTTAAATAAAATAGTATATAGATATTATATATTAAAATAAACAGGGCCATATTAGTTGGGTTCGACTAAATTAATTCACATTTTTTTTAGATTATTTCACAAAGACACTAAAATAACAAAAAAAAAAAAAAATTATAAAAAATACAGTTTGTATAGAATTTCAAATATTTTATTTTTATGATTTTATTTATAAATAATACTGTTTTTTATATATTTTTTATGTTATTTTTTATTAATTTATTATTAATATTTTTATAATTTGTATGTTATTGTTTGAATATGGTTTTTTTTGTTATTTTTATGTAATTTTGTTTATTTTATTGTATTATTTTTATAAAATACTGTAAAAATATATAAAAATTTAAAAATAAAATAGTGATTTATGAAATTATTATTATTATTTTATCTAATTTTTTATAGCTATTTTCTTTTGCTTTAACTATCTTTTAAAACTTTCAAAAATGTGCAAATATGGGTTTGAAGTTGAACTGAGTGCGTGCAACACTACTGAGCAACAACTTTACACGATATCTTACCAATCCAACAATGCCACGTGGTCAGATTGGAATGCACAGAGCCCAAATTTACATTTTTTTTATCTTATACTTTTATCAACTGAAAACAGGGCAACCATCGACTTTGATTCCCGGCGCCGTAGGACAGCTGGCCAAAGGGCAGTGATCGTCCAAATCCAAACCCCACCATCTCATTCCATTTATGTCCTTAATCTGCAAAGTAAAATAGCACAGAATCGCCATGAATGCCACTCCCGCATCCAGCCCAGCTGACAATATATAGTTATGCCGAGCCCACCACTCTTTGAATCGCCGGTAAACAACAAAGTTGAAGAACACCCCCACCACGCCCCAGCATATGTAGTTCACGGCTCTCGCCGGTGGCATTGATCCGGCGCCACTAAGAATAATGGGCATATGAATCAGACCCCATATTTTTTGGTGGGAAACGCCCGGGAGAGGAGCCATGCCGGCACCGGAGCTAGAGCTCCAATAAGGAAGAAGTAGTTCATCTTTGGGTACAAGCCCAATGGGCCGAACATTCGACGTGGGCCCACAACGCCCCAGATAATCGAGGCGTTGTAGAAAACGTCGTCTCCTGGACACGTCCATGGGCTTCCTTCTGGTAGCTTTGAGGGTTGGCAAATATTTTCTACTGATGTGAGTAGCCACCATGCTGTGCCGAAGTAGACTGAGGTGGCTACTATTGTTCCCACTAGCTTCATTAACAACATAAACAAAGACTCTTAACGATTTGGTATCTTTAAATCTTAATTGGTCTTTTATTTTGTTTTGTTTTTATTGAATGGAATATGTGTATACCTGAACTAGGAACATGGACTTGGGAGGGATTTTCATGTAGTGTCCCAATTTGAAATCCGAAAGGAACATTATTGCTTGAGTCATGCTTATGTAACCATAGGTCTTAAATGCAACATTTGCTAATGGTTTTCCTGGATATATATAACCAATGATGAGTTCAGTGATTACATTTAGTCCTGGTTGCTGCAAAAGAAATTTACAACACAGTGATAGTGTTGTTGATTGAAATTAGTTTTAGAGGGAAATAATAAGTAGGGTAAAAATGTTGATTAGTGATGAGATTATTATACTTGATTTGTAGTGGCTGTGATGACCCCAATTGGGAGAGTGAAAATCAGGGCCATGCTAATAGCTAGAAGGACACCCCAGTAAGGGAGCTGCAATTGTCTACCAAAGCCTTCACAAGCAAGCATAGCAAGTGCAAGAACCACAGCTAAGAGTGTGTAGAACCACCAGTCTGGAACAGCCTCATAATTCTTCTTCATCAGTCTCGTGTGGACATCACCAAACTTATCTCTGAATGTTGCTTTTGTCTGTTGCCAAATTGATCTGCATATATTTAAGTCCAATAACAAAAATCCAAAATAAAAAAACAAAGCTTTTTCATTATTAAAAAACTACAAGGAGAATAAGAAAAATCCCTATACAAAATACCAAAAAAATTGTTTACTTTGGGAAGGAATCCAGTACTAAAAATCATACCTTCCGTGAAAGAGAGCAACGTGAGAAAGTGTTGCAGCCAAAGTTGCAAAGCTCAAACCATAAGCATAAGCAAAGAAGATGCTGAGATTAATTTTGCTATATTGATCATATCCCTGCTGATTAAATTGGAAGGTAGCCTCATTCAAAACTAGTGAAACATTATAATTTTGGCCATTGGCATCGAACACATGTGATGAGAAAATGGGAAATCTCTTGGCCTGGTAAGAGTTAGTCCAGTATGCAATTGGGATTAATATGTAGACAATTATGCAGAAACCAGCCATAATGTTAATGATAGCAAATCCAGGGGTGGCTAAGGGAGATCCCAAGAAGCCAGCTACTGTTGACCAATCAAGGGCGAACGAGCCAACACCGAGTCCACGAAGACCAGAACCAATCTGCTGGGCTGTGACTGAGTCCTTCCATATCCAACAAACAAAGGAAAGAGCTGTTATTGATGGAAATAGATAGTTGGGAACAACATAGTATGCAAAACTTGATGCAAGGACCAATATGAAAAACTGTAGCCTTGTTAAGCCTCCTTTTGGCCTTTTCTCTACATCATGTAACGCCCTATTAGATAAAAAGAGATATCAATAGAAAGGAATAGATTAGAAAATGAACTTAATTACATGTACATATGCATAAGATGTACCTGAAGAGGGACACTTGAACCAAGTTGGCTGGCCACCACATGTAAGGAGAATCAACAAGAAACTTCCGAAAAATTCCTGCCCAGCCATACCCCAGCATCTGAATATTCCATCATATATACTTTATAATATTAGTACAAAGATTTAGTTGGGACCAAGTTATCTGATATTACTATTATAAGATATTATTTGTGAATTTAATTAATAACTAACCTGAGTAGTTAGTGTTAACAATATAGCTGCAAGAGGATGAATGTCCCTGAAGTAGAAAGCCTTGACAATGGTGATGATGTTCACAGCATAAACAGAGTTTGAACCAGAATTAGCAAATATTGTGATCAAAACATGCTCTTTCAAGTTAAAGGGTCCTGGATTCAGTGAAAATGACCAATTCAAAACTGGTATCCGAATCGATTTGTTTGGTAGTTTTGCTGCCATAAACATCCCAACTGGAAGAACCACAATTTGAGCTGAAACAGATGAAATGTATAGAGCATTTTGACGGTAACCAAAGAATTGGTTTAGAAATGCCAAAACGGCACATGAAACAATCCCCAGAACCCATGTTCGGAAAGTCAGGCATGCCAACGACGGGTCGTCTGTGATGGGAACCGTTAGCCTGACTTGCTCGATTGGAGAATCATTTACTTCATCTTGATCTACACACCAAAAAATAAAAAAGAAGAAGAAGGGTAAAATTCTCAGTGCCAGTTAATTTAGTAGTTCAACTTGTAAGAAAAGGATTACCATAACTTTCAGGTATATGATTTTGAGTATCAAGATGATCATTAAGCTTGTTGTTATTGTGATATGAGAGAGGGATCACAGCATGTTCCATAGTGCTTGTCAATTTAAGTATGGTCATGCTAAGCCAATGTATATAGGGATAAGCTCAGCCAATAATTCAAGTAACACAACTTTACTTGTCTTGTCATTTTCTTCTATAATTTCTCAGTATAATGATTGACCAGTTCAAACGCAACACTACTGATTTAAAATGTCCAAAAGTGAGAATCTTTTTAATAAATGAAACCCTCTAAAGTCTAAACTAAGAAAGAGCCAGAATCTTTTTTATAGCTAGTGTATAATATAATGAGGTAAAAGAAACTCCAAACCTCATAAAACCGGTAAAAATTCATGAACTAAAGTTCAAAGTCCAAAAGTCATATGAGATATATATGTTGTCAAGGGAGTTAAAAGAGGAGATTTATTGTTACTGAAAACGGAGAAGCTAGCAAATATATAAATTATCCATCTAGAACATGCATTAGCAGCATTATTACTTCCACAAAAAAATCAAAGGCGCATTTAATCGCTATTAATTCTGTTCAGTACGTATTACCATCGCCCATCGGCATATCGATATCCATCCATAACTGCCATTAACGCAACGCAAGAATCATAATATAAAAGCCGCCCTATCGGCATCACGTTCACGTATGAGGTACAATGATGAGCTTGGCATTTAATTAAAGACTAATTTACGGTTGTCAAAGTGATTATTTATTACATGTATATTTTAATTAATTTTTAATCAAAAAAATAAAATTTTAACCTAGACCAATCTATGACCCGTCAAGTGTCATTTACTGAACACTTAACGACTTAATATTTATGAAAGTTTTGTAAATTAAAGTTAGGTTTTATTAAACTTAAATATTTATAACGCAATTTATTCTTAATTAAAATTATAAGGTTACTTTTGATAAGTATATTCAACTACCATTTCATTTCATACAAAGTATTAATAATGAGAGTTGACAACAAATTTTCTTAGATTTTGATTTTGAGGTAGAGCAATAATCCCCTACACTCAAAAATATATGTTCCCTCAACAAAACATCAACCGTAGGAATATTGTCAACACAACTAAATAAGTCTTGAGCAACTCTGAGAATTTTGCATTTCCATAAAATAATAAGAGAATGGAATCAGAGTTGAAAGCAAGTGCAGGTCAAGACAAACTAATCACAATGAAATTCTATGGCCATGGAAACGTTCCTAGTCAATAATTACAAGATGGGGTGGCATTAAATTGGAGAAAAATAAAGGAGAACCAATTGCATCCTATTAGTAAAAATGTGTAACTTAGTTATTAAGTCAGTTCGGTTAGCTACAGTTGATTAGTTTTTTTTGTAACAATTTTTTGTTGTAAATCTCTGTACTCGATTGTCTATTTATGTTCATACTTTCCAAAACTGATCCAAAAAAAAAAAAAAGCCACTTGTGATAGTGAGTTAAAAAGAGCCACCAAAAGTCTAACAAAATAAAGCTAAAATAGTTATTTGTGATTTGAGAATACTAAGTCATAAAAAGAACCGATTGTGATCGAGTTATCCAATATGGTAAGCAAAACATAGCTACCATCTTGAAGATATGTTAGAGAATCTTACATTGTTAAGGTGTGGGAAAATAATAGAATATATAAAATCTATGAGTTATTACCATAGCTAAATAATTTTGAGATGGACCTTAGCCACTTGACTGACAGCCCAATCTCAAAAATAAAAAAGTGAAAATTACATGAAATATGGGATTTCTTAACAAAGTTAGAAAAATATGGCATTTTTAGGTTTGCCACTTTTCTATGACATTTTTTCACATTTAAGTTTTTTATGGTATTTGATATGCCATATTTTTATAAACTTATTATTCAATCCCATATTTTATGTTTTTGTTTTTAGCTTAATTAGTTTTATTTATTTTTTTAATTTATTTTACACTTACATTTTAGGGTTTCTTTTTATTTGAAAAATTTATACCAAATACTACATTTTTTTTCAAACATTACATTTTTAATTTGACAAGAACATTTTACTTTTATACTTTTATTAATTTTTTTTTTCTTTTTTACTTATTGAAACTTCAAAAAGTTTTTTTTTTGTCTTTTTTATATATTTTTTAGTCAATTTTGGCTCTCTTTTTTCTTTTCAACTTTTAAGTCAGTTGCTACTTTTTTTTTTCTTTCTTTCGCTTATCTCTCTCTATTTTTTTTTCTAATTTCTCTTTGTGTCTCTCTTTTTTTTTTCAATTTTTTTCTCAACCTAATTTTTTTCTCTTAATATATATAATAACTGTACATTTTTATATTTCATTTTTTTTTTACAAAAATTAAACTTGTTTTTTTATTTAAACTACTATTCGTTTTTTTTTTTTGTTAAAAACTAATTATTCCATTAAAAACAACAGAAAAAAAAACCAGTTTCATCAATATCATCCTGAAAAAAAAAAAACAATATAAAAAATCATAATCTAAAAAGAATCCAAACTTTAAAAACTAGTTTCATCAACATTGAAAGAAACTAATAATTTCATTTAAAGAATACAAAAAATAGTTTCATCAACAAGATAATGAAAAAAATTACAATCTAAAGACGATACTAACTTTAAAAACCAGTTTCATCAATATTAAAATAAACGAATTATTTCATTAAAAGAGGCAAAAAAAAAAATATAGTTTCAACAATAACATAATAAAAAATACACAATGCCTAATAACTAAACTTTTACAAATTAACGATACTAAATTTAAGAACCAGTTTCGAACATATAAAATTTATATCAATACCTAATAATCAAACTTCTAACTTCATTCTTTATTTTGGCATTTAATTTTTTATTTGCTTGCTCAAAAATTAGAGTTAATTTAAACATACAATATGCAGCAAATATAACAAAGAGAATCACAAATTAAAATCAAAGAGAAAAAAAAGAAACAAAGAAAATTAAAGAGACAAAAGTGCAATAAAAACCATAAAAGAATAACAAAAAAAAAACAGTGGAATGTGAGAAACCAGTTAGTAAAACAACCAAAATAAAAACCAGTTTCTTGAGATAAATTAATAAAAAATTGAATAAAACTCAATTATGAACAACAATAAAAAAAAATTAATTACTTAAAAAAACCAGTTATGAAAATAATAAAATAATATGTATGTCAGAAACTGATTAATTAAAATAAAATAAAAATTGTTGTTCAAATATCAAACAATAATAAAACTGGTTTTATACAAACGAAAAAATATATAATAATATCATAAAAATTGAGCAACCCCATTACAGAATAGTTAAAACATGTGAAACTAGTTTCGACATGTGAAACCAATTTTGACGTTATAAAAAATCATAACAAAATACAAATGTTAATAATAAAGTTAATTGAAACCAGTTTCATCAGACAATCAAATAAAAAACATACACACACACAAATATACAAAAAAAAAAAATACTAATCACAAATATAATCAAAACAACACATAATGCCTACCAATAATTTAATAACAAAATATAAGTGTAAGTTTCCAACCTAGAAACAAAATAATAAAAAAGTAACTTGAAAAAAAATTCTAATAACATAATGAAACTATTTTTTTTATTCTATGAAATTAATAGTTTCTTTCAATGTTGATGAAACTGATTTTTAAAGTTTATATTATCTTTAGATTATAATTTTTTATATTGTTTTTTCTTCAGGATGATGTTGATGAAACTGGTTTTTTTTTTTCTGTTGCTTTTAATGAAATAATTAGTTTTTAACAAAAAAACAAAGAAAAAAAAATAGTAGTTTAAATAAAAAAAAAACAAGTTTAATTTCTGTAAAAAAAAAATAATATCTATAGTTGAGATCATTTTTTATTTATTTTAGTATTTTATTTTTTTAAAAAAGAAAAAATAAATAAAAAGAAACACAAATTTTAAGTTTTTTATGGCATTACTCAAGACTATTTCCCATATTTGTAAGTTTTTTTAAAAAATGTCATATTTAGTGTAATAAGTTTTTATGCCATATATATCAAAACTTATCTTTATTTTCCCATATTTTTGTAAATAGCCCAATAAAAAATTATGCAATTCTCTCTCTGTGATGTCCACAAGGGCTATTTTCAAAAATATGGGAAAAATTATTAAGGTTATGATAAATATGGCATAAAAAGTAAATGCCACTAAATATGGCATTATCTAACCAATCAAACTAAAAATATGGGTTTTTTTCTAAAAAAAACCATATAAGACATTAAAAAGAAATCTGAATTTAAAATTCATAAAAAATAAAAACTTAATTAAATTACCATAAAAAATATTAAAATTCTCTTCATATTTATTTTTTTTAAAAAATAAAACAAATAATACTATAGTGATTGCCGAAGTTGTCACTTGTGCTGGAAAAGTCATCGGAGTTTACTGCCGACACCGGAAAGTCGCCGGAGTAGCCGTCGGTGCCGGAAAAGTCGCGGAGTTAAGCCGCCGCGCCGAAAAAGTCATCGTAATTAGCATTGTCGCCGGAAAAATCACCAAGAAACCGCTTTAACATCAAGAAACTAGTTTCTTGGTGATTTTTCCGGTAATTTTACTGGTGACAATGCCAAGTCCGACGACTATTCTGGAGTTTGATGTCGGTGCCGAAAAAGTTGCCGGAGTAGTTCCTGGTGTTGGAAAAATTGCCAGAGTTATTGCCGGCGTAAAAAAAGTCGTCATAATTGGCATTGTCGCCAGCAAAATCATTAGAAAAATCACCAAGAAAGTGGTTTTTTCATCAAGAAACTGGTTTCTTCACCAAGAAAGTGGTTTCTTCATCAAGGAACTAATTTTGTTACACAACAATAATAAAGATTATGAAAACAAAACAAAAATGATATACACTGAAAATAATTGAAACCAGTTTCATCAATCAACCAAATAGAGAAAAAAAAATACAAAAAAAATTACCAAGAAATCGGTTTCTTCATCAAGAAACCGAAAAAAACCAGCTTTCTTGGTGATTAGTCCGATAATTTTTCCGGTGACAATGCCAATTTTGACGAATTTCTCGAGTTCATTGAAAAAGTCACCGGAGTAGATGTCGGTGTATTAGTCGTCAGAGTTGCTACCAATGCTAGAAAATTCGTCATAATTGCCATTGTCGTCAGAAAAATTACTGAAAAAATTACCAAAAAACTGGTTTCTTCATCAAGAAACCAGAAACCAGTTTCTTGGTAATTTTTCCGGCGACTATGCCAATTCTGATGACTTTTACGAAGTTCTTGTCATTGCTTAGGAAAAGTCGGAGAGTACTAGCGTCGAGAAAAGTCGTCGAATTGGCATTGTCAACGTAAAAATCACCAAGAAACCGGTTTCTTAGACCGAAACTTTCTTGGTGATTTTTCGATTTTTCCGCAAAAATGCCAACTCCGACGAATTTTCGGCGCCGGCAACAACTCCGACGAATTTTCCGCACCGACCGCTACTCGGTGACTTTTCACACCGAAAGACAAACTCCGGTGACTTTTCCGGCATCAATGACAAATAAAAATTCCTAAACAAATAAAAACATTATATATGGGATTTAGAAACCTAATTACATATATATGGCATATCAAATACCATAAAAAAACCTAAAAATAAAAAAATACCATATAAATTGGCCAAACTTAAATGTGCCATATTTATCATAAGAACTTTTAAAATCCCATACTAAGTGTAATTTCCTCTTGTGGATAATGTGAGTACCAAGGAAAGCCCAATAGACTAGCCCAAGCACAAGCCTAGGCCCAAGCCCAATAAATTTGACCCATCTGTCTCGACTTGGAGATAGAGTTGGTCGGTCATTTGCGAATGCAGTTAGTGAACTAAACTTTAAAGCATAAAGTTATCAAATTAGAAATAAGAGTTTTTACAACAATACTAGATTTTGAATAAAAATTTATAATTTTACTCACACAGAATTTTTTATAAAAATACTGTATTTTTTATAAAATAATCGTAAAACAACAAAACAAATAGTAAAATAACTAAAAAATAATCGTAGAACAACAGTGAAAACTTAACAAAGTATACAGTATAAACTTACACAGTATTTTTGAAAAAAAAACACAATATTTTTTTGAAAAAAGAAATTTACCTTACAATAAAAAAGTAAAAAAATGAAAATTTTCAATATGTGATCTAACCCTTTAGAAAAATTCAATTTCATCAACTGATCGATCTTATGAAGTCTTACATAAAATAATACAACCTACAAATTTTCGTACCAACTGAAGAAAAAGAAAAGTATGAGCACTCTACAATCAGTTACCATTTAATTATTTTTATTCATAACGAAATTTGGTAAAAACAATTAGAATGCATACCTAATAATTTATTAGTAAAAAAATATATGTATAATGTATATATAATTTATTGTTATAAGTGATCTTAGAATATATTGTGATGATTTCTGTCAACATAAATTATATATATTTTAGTCATAAATATAGATTAATTTTTGTTACGACTAAAATAACATTTAGTTACAAAAAAAAAATTATTTTAGGAAGAAAGAAAAACTAGAATTATGTATATTTTGTCTATTCATATACATAGCCTAAGCTAAGCATAAACTCTTTTTTATATTATTATTATTATTATTATTATAAATAAGCATATACATTCTTAATTATACAAATGACGTGAATCAATAGCAAGTGAGCAATATTTGGAAACTGTCTTAAAAAGGTGAAACATAATGCATCATAGTCATAGATGCATGGCTAAGGAATTTATTCCCTTTCTTTTACGTTACATTTACATAAACCAATTTGTGGCTCTCCATTTCAAAAGAAAAAAGAAAAAAAAAAAACTTATTCCTCCCTTATGACATACTGCATTATTTAATTTGTGCAATATTTCTTTAAAATAATTCAATCTTAATTTGTATTACTCTAGAACTACATCTTTAAATGTCACTATCACACTCTTAAATACGGCCAATTGATCTTTCCACTTGTCAAAATATTTTACTTTAAAAAAATACTTGTCAAAATATTTATTTTATTTTAATTTATATAAGCAATAGATTCAAATATTGTCTTGCACTATTAATATAAATGTAAATATATAGTATTATAGTATTATATAATAACTAAATTTGTATTATGACGTAATTTATTAGCCCATATAATATTTTTTTCAAAATTACGGGTGGGTTTCTAAAGTGGTTGCAGCGCTAGTTGCAATAAGGGTTTCTATACGATTTTTTGTTGCAATTTAGGTTGCAGCGCTAGTTGCAATATGAGTTTCTATGTAGAATTTCGTAAAAATGTAAAAAAAAAATTATTTTGAAGTGTAAAAATAAAAAAGCCCCTATATTTATTTCATGTGGGACAATGTCCACAATATTAATAATTTATGCATACATAACCGCATAAATAAGCTCATACCATAACCCATTAATTTAGAATCTGATTCGAGATTTTTCTTGAGAGACATCGAGAATGAATTAGTAAGGAGTAATATATTAAAGTTTATGTTATTTTAGTTCAAAAATATGCTTAATCCATACAAATTAAAATGGAAATGCAAGGTAAAAACACTTAATTACTAATGTATTATGTATAGTAAAAATTTCTTAATAACAACATTTAGTACATTCTAGTGACTTGGATATCTTTAGGGCATATCTAACATTTCAAAACACTAAATATAATGTAGTTTCACATCAGATTTACTCTAATAGGACACTAAATCTATACTTATAAATAACTTTGTCTACAGTGTCCCACTAAATTTAGTGGGGTATTGTAGACTATACTATTTTTTCTTTTCAAATTTTCAATAATTAAATAATACTTTTAAGAAAAAAAAAATTAAATAATTATATATATTTAGTATTAAAATATTTTTATTATATTAATAAAATAATTGAATAATAAATAATATAAAATTTGGTATAATTTTTAGTGTTAAGTGATTAAAATTGAAAAAAAAACAAAAATTCTATTGAAATAGTAATTTTTTAGTGTTGATATAACACTAAATTTAAATTTTTATTTATAATTGAGACCATCTATTAATGATATCTCTTAATTCTCAACCTTTAGCTTACAACTCTTTGCTATTTAGTGTTGTTTTTTGAAGCTATTTTCTTAAATAAAAAAATTTCCCTAATTAAATGTGGGATACTCTAGTCTACGACACGTACTCTGAATTTGAAGATGAACTCAATAAATAGACTTGTCGGATTCCTTGCTGTTGGGAGGTCCCCGTCCCACTCACCATTTTCCAAATTTTATTTATTTATTTTTAAATAAAAATTGCCCATTGCCATTTGATTCTTCGAGCTACCCTTACTTAGCTCCACTTCTTCATTTGTTTTTTTCACCAAACCAATAACTTACTTTGAATATGACTTTTCACTTATTTCAGTATTTTACTATTATTGGTTTCTTTATTTTCACCAAATTAAGTTACCATGTTCATTGGTTGCTTTTCTACAATTTTTTTTTTCTTTTTTCTTAATTGATCATTAACTAATATATAGCATAGCATCGATCAAAGTCTAATAAGCAATATAATTTGCCCAAAGTCTCCAAAGATAAGTTAAGCATAAATCAAATAGTTTAACATCGAGTATATATATGGATAAACACTTAAAATAACCTTTGATTAATGAAATAAAGTAATTAATATTAATATAATGGCCATAGTTTAGTAATTAATATTTATATATATATACAGTATACTCAGTAATATGATGATCACCAATAAAAGGGTGAGCATCTTGAGGAATATACTCCATTATTGTCAATGAGCAAAAATTAAATACAATAAAAAGAGTGGAAATTCCAAGTTCCAATATCCATGGATTTAGTGAGGGCCATATTTCACGTGTATGACACGTGTCAGAATTTGGTTTGCACTACTTATTTATCAGACTATATATGTGTGCATATAGATATAAGTAGTACAATATTCAGTAATCACGAAACCAATGGACCACTACACTATGACTATAGAACAACAAACTGTTTGTGTTTATCAATGAATTAACTATCAAGTATTTCTATTAAAAAATAAATAAATAAATAACAAGTACATAATTACATATGGGTGCATGTGGGTCTAGCTCGTAACTCTATGCATGCATGGACCTGTTGTTTTATGTTTATATTCATTTATTTATTTGAAATAGTTATTTTTTCTCTATATTTTGAAAAAAGAATTTAATATATATCTATCCTTTGTGAATTTCAATATAATTGATATAAAGAATTTTGAATAAAAATAAAACTATAATAAATGACAAAGTACCAATGTATATATACATTGCTTTTTTAAATTAGGATTAAAATGCTTTTTTTTAAATTTTGATACGTAGTGTTAGAGAGAGTGAATCAACTAGATTGTTTTTTTTTTTTTGAAAAACTAAAATAAAAATTAAACTGCTTTTGAAATAATAATAATTATAATGATAATTAAACCCAGTAATTTTTTTTAAACAATTAATTAAACTGCAGTAGTTTTTTTTTCAATAAAAAATCAATATATAAACTAGATTATTGTTAACGTATACTTAGTTATACTTACTTATATTTTTTTAGTTTTTAATTCTGTTATATGTATTTTTTTAATTTTATAAATTAAAAGAAGCCATTTATTAGTTTTTTAATTTTTTTAAAAATAATATTTAAAGTATAAAAAATTTGAGGAAAATAAATATATAGTTTAAAAATATTAAATTGAACATTTTCTCATTATTAAAAATAATAATAGATAATAATAATGTCGCAAATAATATATTAAAATTGATATAAGTTCAATTAACTTAAAATAAATAATATTTATATTTATATTTATATATATATATATATACAAAACTAATACTACTAACACCGTTAAATTTAATAAAATATTTTGTTAAACAAATAAAAACCGTTAAATAACTACATTTTATATGATAAAGATACTTGAAAAATAACTAAAACTACAATAGTTATTAAGGACGTATGGTTAAAAAATAAATAATAGACAAAAAATTTTAAAAAATAATTACAAAAATACGTCAACAAAGAAAAAATCATTTTTACTTTTTGAACTTTATAATTTATAAAAATACCTAGTATATAAAAAGAATAAACTTTTTGTTGTATATAGTTTATTTATCATTATATTATTATCATTAGATTATTTTTTTAGTTATTTTTTATTGTTTTATAGTTTATTTATAATTGTCGTAAAATTATTTTATTTTATTTTTTTTTTTTACTTTTTGCTGAGAAAAATATATTTTTATAAATTTATAAACGTATTTTTATAATTAAAAATTTTAGGTAATAAAATTATAAATAAAAATATAAAAGAAGAGTATTTTTTTAAAATTTTCTAAAAAAAATAATCAATGTAGTGACGTGGAGGGCATGTAGATGACAATTTAGTTGCTTTTGTAGTAGCTATTCTGGTAGTTGAATTGAATTTAGACATATAATTTCAGCTCATCTCAACTCACTACATGCTACAATTTATGTTATCACTCCTAAATTCTATTATCTACGAACACATTTATATGTGTATTTAGGAGTATTATTGTTATTGAATATTTTAAGGTGGCTAAAATTATTCTAATATATTAGCGTTTTATAATTAATTAGTAATTTTTATTATTATTTATTAAATTAAAATATATGAGAGTCCTTTATTTTCCTAAACTCTTTATGATTCTCCAACTATATAGAAGAAAAAAAATGTGAGAATGTGAATTTGTAAGTAAAAAACATTTATTATGGTCAGGTGTGGGATGTCATGATCGCCATTATATAATTAAACTATAATTTTTTGTTAATCACTCAACTAATTAAAGAAGTCATGAGATTTAGCTACTCAAGGCTGAAATTTATAATATGATAATTGCTAAAATATATTTTTAGTGTTTAGCATTTTTTTTTTGGTATAATTTTGTTATTAGTGTAATTAAAACTCGAGTCTTATATAACTTAAAAAAATAATTTTTAAGAAATATTGTTAACCAATTATAACACTATCAATAAAAGTTATTGGGTTGGAGTGTTGAATAACAATACTCTTATAATATACAGTGGTGGAAGGGAAACACTGTTGGGCACCTTCGTGAATGACCTTGATGGAATAATTAAACACTGTTGATTTCTAATTATATTAAGGGTAGATAACATTTTGGATCCTCTGTTTTACAAAAGTTACCAATTGGACCCTGTGTTTTGTTAATTGACAAAATAGAACCTGTATTTTCTAAAATAGTACAAATAGGACCCTGAACTGATTTTTTATCAAAATAAAGTTTAATTATAATCCGATCTAAAAGTGCTATGACAAAACTGTTTACATTTTTTGTATCTGTTCGTATTAAGCATTGTCTTCAAGTTGGTTGTATTAAAAAAAAAGTTGTCAAAAATTAAGCTCAGGGTCCTATTTTTACTATTTTAAAAAATACATGGTCCATTTTGTTATTTAACAAAACACAGAGTCCAATCTGTAACTTTTGCAAAACACAAGATCCAAAATAGTATTTACTCTTATTTTTTTTTAATCCAAAATCCAGTAGTCATTAATTAATTAATAAATGAGTATGGCAAACTAATTAAATAGCAAAGCCAAAGCACCATGGTGGTTGTGAGTGGGCGTCTAATTGGATTGTGACTTCAACCGGCAAAATTAAAGTTTTAATTAGTTAACGACAAAAACAGTCCCAACAAAATTATAAATAAATAACATTAGTATTATAAAGCAAAAGTTTTCATTGCCAAAAATGATTCCCTGTCGTCGTATTTAGGCTTTTACTTTTTCAGGAAAATATATATTAATTAGGTATTCCTATTTTCAGCTTAAAAAAATATAAAATAAAATAGCCTGCAAGAAAACACATGACGAATTTCACTTGAGTTGAAATCGACATGCATCTTTGATCAAACAATAATAGTAATAATAAAATATTAAATTGAAAACCAAGAAATGTGCCATGTTTTAAATTTATATGTACTGTCGTCTATTTCTGATCATTTTGCGTGGAATTTTATTTTGTGGTATATTTCTTTATTATAAATTAATTTATATATAATTTTTGTAACTATGAATTTCCGACCAAGATTATTGGAACCACGTAAGCTTAATTCTTCTTTACAACTAACTAGCTATCTAGGTAATATTGTATGATATTACAATTCATATTTTAGTAATATATTACTATAAATATAATAACGGATATTAATTAATTAATTTAGAGTTTTTTTTTTTGAGATAATTAATTAATTTAGAGTTAAGATGCGTAATATATATGATCTTTAATTCGTTGTCCAAATGAATTAGTTAAGATATTATTATGTATTTGTAAATTTAGAT
This sequence comes from Cannabis sativa, assembly GCF_029168945.1. Taxonomy (NCBI): domain Eukaryota; kingdom Viridiplantae; phylum Streptophyta; class Magnoliopsida; order Rosales; family Cannabaceae; genus Cannabis; species Cannabis sativa. The sequence continues at coordinate 43,587,372 of NC_083601.1, forward strand.
GCACAAAACTAGCTAGCTGGGTAGAGAAGAGGGAGAAACTTATGTAGTAGTTGGCGTGGTCGATTATCAGCTGGAAAGATTGATATTAATTATATATTATATATATTTGTATGTCATTACTTATGATAAATAATATTAATTAGTTGGGTGTATCGCGCAATCGATGTGATAACGACTATCAATGAATTCTAACCAATCAAAATCGTTAATATTAATGAGATTTCATGGTCATTCGGGACCTCATACAGTTGTTAAAAATCCTTTTTTTTTTTCTATTGCCCACCTTGTAAAAGGTTTGATCTCATCCAAACTTTCACATGTCGACCTCGTATATATATACAAATATAAATATAAGATATAGTTTCACTATACACACATGCACAATATATATTTATTATATCGATATATGAAGTTTAATCACTCGAGGTGTTATTTAATTAATTCGGTCAGGTCTTCGATCTATTTATCTCTAAAAATTAATAAATTAAAAAAAAAACTTATGTAAACTATTACAACTGGATTTGTTGAGTGATCCAAATTTGAGGGTTTGTCCCATCAAAGGAATGACATGAAGTATGTAGATCAGATTATTTATTATTATTTTTTTTAAAAAAAGTGGAATGTATGTAATAAAATTTGTGTGGCTTAAACAATAACACGAATACACCATACATAATTACGATGTAAACTGTAAATTTTTTTGATGCTAATAATATGGGTCTCAAAGAAAAGAGGTCATTATATATAGTAGTGACAACCTTAAATAGATATATGTAACCCGACACTCAAAATCAAACCATGAATGCATTTCCAATCACTTTTCATGTATATATATTTAAATTATTTTTATATATAAAAAATAGGACCACTGAATGAATGACTTATAAATATCGTCCACTCGAATAATATTAATATTGTGTGAATCATCAAACATTCCCATCGGAAATTGGTCCATTATTACAATTGTGATTTGTTTTGACTTTAAGAAAATAGGGTACACCAAATTTATGCTACAAACTCTCCGATCAAAGGGCTCGACTCAATCGCTTCACTTTTCCTATTAACATCCATTTTTCTTCTGAACCAAATAAATCATAAATATTAAAAATCGTTCAACAACTTTCATTGAATGGTGGGAAAAAATGAATAAACTATATGGGATCAAATTATTAATTTTTTAATTTTTTTAGAAGAAAACTATAATTTGTCTCTCTAGTTTTTTTTCCCTCTTACTAATCTCTTTATCTTATATATATGATTTTTTTTGTATTAATGATATGTATAGGAGATGATGAATGCTAAAAAAAATGATACATTGAATATGGATTAAGAGAGTTTAGACATGTAACAATGTTAATCATGAGTTTAATTAAATTATAATAAATTTTAAAGAAATGAGAGGTGCATGTTTTGATGGACCAGCCACTACAGTTTGCTTTGAATTGAATGGTTGAAGCTTTAAAAAATGGGATCGATCGATCGGTGAATGTTATAAGTTCACGAGCCACAAGTGTCTTGAGCATTCAAAGAAAAAAAATAATATCTGTACAAATATATATATAGATAATATAAATATAAAAATGTAGCCCATGAGGTTGGTTATTTATTGAAATTTTGAAAATATTCATGCCTATGTTTAAAATTCTATAATTGTTTTTTTAGAAGAATGGCAATGCTACATTGCTACTGGTCATGTCTATAAATAGAAAGCATAATTTTTTTTTTTGAGAGAATAGAAAGCATAAAATTTATAACTATTTTTTTTTGAACAACCAATAATTATAAATTTGAATAACGATTCCCCTAAAAAAGGAGTAAATACGGTGATCATAGCTTAAAAATACCTACCTAAAATAATATATAAAATATTTAACAAATAAGAAAAATATTTAAGAATATAATTTTACTATTTTTTTTCTTAATCAAATTAGAAAAAAGTATTGTTTTAAACTTTGTATATTTTTTTCTGTTAATAAACTAATAACAGTTCATTCTTTCACTAATTAAAAAATAAAATAATAAAATAATAATAAGATGAGAAGAGTCCAATTTTTGGTCCAAAGAGTATAAGTGCAGTTAAGTAAAAAAAGGCATGGGAGACAAGTGTGAAGTGCATCACTTCTTTGATATGAGAGAGTCTCTTCTCTTTGGTGATTAGGAAGCCTTCAGTTTCCGGACCAAAAAAAACCAATGAAATAATTGCATCAAGAAAATAAATATTATTTGTCACCAAAAAAAGAAAATAAATATTATTATTATTATAATTTATTGAAAAAGAAAAGAAAAAACTTTACTTTGGCTTTGACCCCTCTCTGTCTCTTTCTTTCTCTGCCTAATAGTCCACCAGAAGCGGAGGGCCGGTTTCATTTTGTATTGCTTTCTCAAGTTTTCTGTTTGTTCTATTCTTTATTTAGTTTCTCACACTCACTAAACTAGGCTTGCTTTTTTTTTCTTTTATTATTATTGCTATTGTTATTCTTATGCTACAACTACAAGAGCTCTCTTTTCTACAGTGCTTCTCCTTTTTCACTGCAAAAGCAAAGCACCTCAACTCTCAGGTTTATCGTCTTTCAAATTAATAGGTATACTATTTTCTTCATTTCAGTTTTCCCCTTTTAATTTTAGGGTCTGTTATGGCGTTCTTCCCCTGATGAGTCCTCTTAGTTTTCATCTGGGTTTTCTCTGTATTTGGATCTGTACTGGGTTTTCCTTCAAATTTGTGTTTATGTGATTTTAGATCTGGTTTTGATCATGTTTAGTAAGGTAGTTGATGGTTCTAGCACTTTCGCCCATTTTAGATATGCTTGGAAAAAAAAAAACTTTCTAAAAACTGCTCTTTTTCCCCTTCGTTTGCTTGTTTATTATTTTTGCTTGCCCTCTGGATCTTTCAGTTTTCCATTTGTTCACTCTTTCTCTCTCTGTCTCTCTGTTTTTTTTTTCTCCTTAGTTTTTGGGTTTGGGATTTGCATATATAGCTGCTTCGTATTTAACCGATATGTAAACCTGTATATATATTTCATATCTTCTGATCAGGGCTTGCATGCAGCAGAAGAAAGTAATTTAATTTACTGATCAATTGTTTTTTTGTAATGTTCTTGTTTGCTCTTGAAAATTTGCTTTTGGCCTTGTTCGTACGAAAACTTCTAACCAATCTATCGTCTTATTGGGAAATCGGAGTTTTATGTATTTCTCATTTTTCTTTCTTCTGTTAGTGCTGATCTTTGATCATACTGTGCGATCCATTATGGGGTAAAATGGAATTTTTTTTTTCTTTTCATTTTTGCTAGGATTTCTATTTATTAAATTTTGGGGCTTTTTCTCTGTTATTGTTTTCTATTTTTGATTTAGATTTACCAGTATGGATTTGATATGAAGATTCATGAAATTGTTTGCAAATAATGTTGTGTAACTCATTAAAAATGTTTCTGATTCTGATAGATAAAGCATTGCTGTTGGCAGAGTTGAGGAGGGATATTTAAGGTTGCTGAGGGAGGATAAGTTATTGTTGATAATGATTGATGTCAAATGATTTCAAGTCTGATTGACATTAGAAACCATTGGTATCACTAATGGCTTCAAAAACTGGTTTTAGAGGCTCTTCGAATCAGCATCAGAAAACATCTGGTGTTCAAACTATACAGAGTAATGATATTAGACCACCTGTTTTAGGGACAAGCAAACCCACTCTTGCCACTACTCCTGAAGAAGAGGGTCCCAAATATTTACAAAACACATCAAAGGGTGTAGTAGAAGCTTTTGAAAAGAAAAAGTTTCCGAATTCGAATCAAAATGGCTCTTTGGATTCCTTGATGAATAAATTAAATGCAAGTTCATTGTCAGAACAAACTTCAGTAGAACCAGATTCGTCTGCTACTGATACTCGTGGCTCTATAGAGAGTTCAGTAGATCAAGAAAAGAAGATATCTGAGTATGGAAGTGTGAAGAACAGTTCTGTGTCCGGAAAAGTTAGTGATGGGGCCAGCAGTCTTGGCAAGACTAGTGGAAGTGCAAAGATCAGTGATCGGATTGATTTTGTTGAGAGTGGAAAGAGTAGTATGTGTAGAGGGAGTACAAGCAGTGATGTTAGTGATGAGAGCAGTTGTAGCAGCTTTAGTAGCAGTGTAAACAAACCTCACAAAGCGAATGACTTCAAATGGGAAGCTATCCAAGCTGTCCGAGAAAAAGAGGGGATGCTCGGTTTGACACATTTTAGACTGCTAAAGAGGTTGGGTTGTGGGGATATTGGAAGTGTTTATCTGTCAGAGTTAAGTGGTACTAAGTGTTATTTTGCAATGAAAGTTATGGACAAAGGTTCTCTAGCAAGTCGTAAGAAGCTTCTGCGTGCTCAGACTGAAAGAGAAATACTTCAATCTTTGGATCACCCCTTTCTTCCATCGTTATACACTCACTTTGAGACTGAGAAGTTCTCTTGCTTGGTGATGGAGTTCTGCCCTGGAGGAGACTTGCACACGCTTCGGCAGAGGCAGCCAGGGAAATATTTCCCTGAGCAAGCAGTAAAGTATGCTCAATTAACTTTATTACCTTACGTTCTGTGTGTTCTTGGTCATCTTTTGCATTATCCATGATTAAGTGATATGTGAAACAAAAAAGTAGATATCTCACTCACTGTTTTTTCAGGAATCATTAGTGATTCAATACATTTTAGTGTTGTGGAAATTGGTTGTTTAATTTAACTTTTCTATTATTGCTAGTATTTCACATGCATTACACTTTATGTCTGGTAGGTGGTTCGTCAGATTCTCCTGTTTATATAAGCATCTATATCCCACCAAAATCTGATTATAAAAAACAAAATTTCTCAGAACTCCCCATTTACTGTCTGCATTCTTCCAAATTTGGTGCAGTCATGCATACCTGTTGTCATAAAGTGCCAAACCTACCTCTATTTATCTTCGTGCTTATTCAATCTGATTCTTGTAAGATGGTGATTTTATTGTAACCAACTACTTAATATTATCGGAAAATGTCTTGTTGCTAGGAACATTTAATGAGTCATTTTGGTATGTACTCCAGGACAGATTGCAGAGACTTAAACTAAATAAATGTAGTAAGATTTGAGTTACCCAGTAACTAGGGAACGTGAATAGTATCTTGTAGCATCTTCATAAAGAAGGATTACACCATAACAGGTCATATTTGAGTGCAAAGAGTAATTGTGTCAATCTTTTTTTGCTATTGTCAACTGCAGATTTTATGTAGCTGAAGTGCTGCTAGCTCTTGAATATCTGCACATGCTTGGGATTGTCTACCGTGACCTTAAGCCAGAAAATGTACTGGTGAGGGAAGATGGGCATATAATGCTCTCTGACTTTGACCTTTCCCTGCGATGCACTGTTAGTCCAACTCTCGTGAAAGGCACAATAATGGAGTCAGACCCCATGCGAAAGAATGTGTACTGTGTGCAGCCAACCTGCATTGAGCCTCCTTCATGCATCCAGCCATCATGTGTAGCTCCCACGACTTGCTTTTCTCCCCGACTATTTTCTAGCAAGTCCAAAAAAGACAGAAAACCCAAAAACGAGGTTGGAAATCAAGTTAGCCCTTTACCAGAGCTCATTGCAGAGCCAACAGATGCTCGTTCTATGTCATTTGTTGGGACCCACGAGTATTTAGCACCGGAAATCATTAAGGGCGAAGGCCATGGAAGTGCAGTTGACTGGTGGACGTTTGGTATCTTTTTGTATGAACTCTTGTTTGGTAAAACTCCATTTAAAGGATCGGGGAATCGAGCAACATTGTTCAATGTTGTGGGACAGCCTCTAAGATTTCCAGAATCACCTGTTGTGAGTTTTGCTGCTAGAGATCTTATTAGGGGTCTACTTGTTAAGGAACCACAGAACAGACTGGCATACAAACGAGGAGCAACAGAAATTAGGCAACACCCCTTCTTTGAAGGTGTAAATTGGGCTTTGATACGCTGCGCGACCCCACCGGAGATCCCAAAGCCGGTTGAGCTTGAGCGTATACCTACCCCACCACCAGCATCAACAAGTGAAAAAGCTCCCACCATTATAGGAGCTCCAGAACAAAAAGGGTCAAACAATTATCTAGAGTTTGATTTCTTTTAGGGATGTTAAACAAGACAAAATGGTTTATGTCTCTGGACATTTCAGGGATCCTTAATTAGTGAGGTGAAGGTTTAGTGGGTTTCATTTTCTTGATAGATATGCTGAGGAATCAATCTTATGTTTGTTAGTGTTGTTGCCTACTTTGACAATTTTCAAATTTGTATTGCATACTTATTTTGTATGGATTCTCTTTCACCTTCAAGGCATGAAAATGGTGCCCCAAACTTGTTTTTTTACCCTTTACTTTTTGTTTGTCCTTTGTCACGAGAATACAAAGGCTGCTACCAACTGTACCTGTAATCGCCCAACGTTTCGCTCAGCTAAGCTACACATTTTATTGACTACTCATGATTCATGAATTCAAATTTTTGTTGTACATCAACTTAAAATAAAAAATAAATAAAAAATCATCACCACCAAATTATACAAAATAAATTAATAATCACATTTCTTGGGAGAAAAAATTTCATAAAATCACCAAAAAATATCTCGGGGCTGTGCTATATTTTTGTTTTCTTTCTTTAGGATATTTATAATTTATAATATGTAAAAAATGTAAGATTCCCAAAAAAAAATGGTTTTAAAAATATACAAAAGCATGCGGTGAGCGTGGATCGAACACGCGACCTTCAGATCTTCAGTCTGACGCTCTCCCAACTGAGCTATCCCCGCTTCGTGATAAATTTAGTCTTACCTTTTAGTTAAACTTTTAGATCTAAAACACATGCAGGAGACGGGCGCTTCCTTTTCGGGTTTATCTTCTTCTTGCAAGGACTTTGTGGAGTTATGCTCAGAATCATTGGATTTATCAACACTGACACGTGGAGCTGGCGATGGCGGTTCACTTATGATCGGTTGGTCCATGTTCTCGACTCGGTTTCCTTCGCAAATGATGTTAACCTCGCAATTTTCCGGTGCACTTTTTAGTATTTGATCAGCCAATCCTGTTCCTCTTCCTGACCTTAATTTCCTAATATCATTGTATTTAATTAAAATAATTACTTATGCAATTATCATAATATTCATAATTGTTATTTATGTATATATACAAAAAAATTATGTATTACCTTAAGTTGGGTTTGGCGATTCCAATGACGAGTTTCCTTATGTTTAGAATTGCAACAAGATCTATGATTGCCTTCGCCAGCGCATCACTCTCAATCAACACGGTATCCACCTTAATCTGTTTCGTCATAAAAAAAATATTAATAAATTGGTATTATATTATTAATTTATTATTCTATAGTTTAGTCAACAGAGTAATTCAATTTTATAATTGATAAATAGTTTCTTATTATTACATTGGCAGACGAACATTTACGGAGGAAGGTATTTAGAAGCTCTCTTCTCTTGCCTCTTTCCTGTGCCATGTAATTCTCCACCTGCTCTGGACTCACTTGACTTAACGGAAGCTTTCCTACTGTCAAATTATATTTCAAAATAATTATACCAACACAACAGCATAGATTAACTAATATATATAATTGATTCAATGCTAACGAGTATATACATCTCTAAAATTTTCAGTGCAAACAAAAGTTTACATAATATCATGAATGAGTAGGACAAATTAACCCTAGGCATTGACATTAACGGCATCATTTAGACCATGTAATTAATTTAAAAATAAAATATATAATCTTATAAATATCAATAATGAAATGATCGTATATATATATATATACACAGTATATTAACTGGTTTATTTAATAATAAGCCAAGCAACATATATAATCAAGTACCTTGCACTATACATAAAATTGTCAAAAAAAAAAGTCGGTTTGAATATTATTATTATTATTATGATCGTTGACTCATGCACCAGCAAAAAAAAGAAGATCGAGCACTTACATGGAGTAGGGATTTGGCGGATCTCAGGATAAATATGAATGAGATAAACGATGATCGCCGGTGACAGATCCATAACCTGTCTCAAAGTCCAATTCAAGGCGTCCATGCTCGACGTGCTTTTCCCAACCGCCACGTAAATGCAATTCTCGCCGCCGGCACCGCTCGATGATTGTTCTTCTCCGATGGCCGGCATCGGCGCAAACTTCTTGATCTCGAATAGTTCCTTTATATCCCTCGTAACGTCGTCGTTTTGGCTAATAATTCCTCCAACTCCTCCTCCTGATCCTTCGTCTTCTTCCTCTATTTCGCTTATGCTACTGCTGCTTCTGTGGAAGTAGCCGTAGTACTCATCATCACGGGGACCAATATTACTTACTTTGTTGTTGTCGTTATTGTTTTCCGTTAACGAAACCGACATTTTTGGGCTACTTTTTCTTTTTCCCCGAAAATGTCTTTATTATTATCTGATCTGAATTGTTGCTAAGATTTGAAGTTTCGAAATTTCGGAAAAGAAAGAGGCAGAAATATCTATATATTAATGACTTGAAATCATGTCTGTAAAGGAACATTATAATGTATTAATATGAAAAGGGCGTTTCTGTCTTTTTCTTTGTTAGAAGCATTAGTGTGGTTCGGTGCTTTGTTGGGTAGTACGTTTTGGAGATAGGCACTTACGTGGCCTAGAAGGTACAACTCTAGCCAAGCTTGAAATTAGGAGATTCAGTCTACTTTCAGAACCTTTTTATTTTTCAGTTGGATCTTAAAAGAGACAAAATAATTAAAGATAAAATAATATAATAAGATGAGAGACGACGAGGGCAAAGGTGCTCAATTGATTCATATTATCTTTTTTTTAATTAAGGGACCGTACGGTAATTGTAAAATTAATAATGAAATGAGATCAGATGAAGCAATTATGTATGTAATAATAATAATAATACTATGAAGAGTGATATAACACGTATAGAATATGCGAATATGCGAGTCAGAGTATATAATAGTCAAATTAAGAATAACAAAGGTAGCATTTTTCTACATACATAATATACATGTATTATTTATAAACAAACTTAAATACCACACAATTGTGTGGTCATTAATAAGATAATAAGATGCGACATATATATATCATATATGATTGTAATTGTGGACTCTATGATTTATGAAGGGGAGGGGAAAGTCCTCCAACACCATTGTCGTCATCATCATTATTTTTCTATATATATATGTGTGTGTATTCGTACAAGTCATAACTGATCGTGTATGATCGATGTCATGCATGCATAGTATTGTACACAACTTGATGATAATATAAAGTGTCCTACTCCTACTATGGTTCCTATGGATGAATTTTGTTCTCGGATGCTCTGATAAGTGATTTCAACTTCTGAAACTATTTTTGAAATAAAGTTATATAAATGTTATATATATATATAATAATTACTACAACATACATGCCCTTTCAATAGTCAATTTTAAAAGTGAAACTATAATATATAAATAATAATAAAGAACTCTAAACGAAAAAGAGTACAACCTCAAGGTAATATATTGCAAGAGCGGATAAACGAAACTAATTTTTAGTTTTCTTTTTTTAAGAAGAATTTGGCCTCATTAAAAATCTTAGTACACACTAATTTTTCTTCTTTCTTTAATTACTTCTCGAGATCATTTTTCTTAAAAATGTCATAAATTTTAGGGAGCCTTTATCATAATATTGTCGTATTAATTATGTGAGAACCGATAAAAGTATATCATATTATTGCATTATATATTTTCATTTGTGCAATTTAATCATCATTTCCAGTTTTAGTTTTGGCAGAATCCAACATAATTAGTTAAATACTGATTATTGACATATGAAAAAGAACATTGGGTGCATCACAAAATTGGGTCTGGCATGGCCCGTTTGTCTTTTAAGGTTGGATGCATCGGTAAGCCCATAAAATTTGTCTCCTGATTTCCTTTTCTTGACAATAACAAATTTGTACGTAATTCGGTTACAACTAGTATGAATTGCAAATTTCGAGGGATGGTGAAAGAGAAAAGAAATCAGAAAAAGAAAATCCACTTTTAAAACATTAAGGTTAACACTTTTTTAATCAGTTTTCTGTTTTTAAAAGTAAAAAAGCGAAAATATTTTTGAAAAATATATTCTATAAAACTGTTTTTACTTTTCAATTTTATAATTAGAAATCAAAATTTTAAAAACAAAAAAAAAATCACTTTCAATATTTTTTTAAATAGTTTTTTTTCGTAATCAATCTTTTGGATTACGACCAGACCCGGACCAAATCTCCTCCCCACGGCCCTGACACTGAACGCGGCTTCTGATCCGAACCCGGACCTAGACCCGACTTAAATAAAATCAAAAAATAAAAATAAAAATGAATTTTACAGAACACACTTTTGTTTTTCGTTTTTAAAATTGAAAAATAAAAGTTGTTACAGAACGCATTTTTGTTTTTCAAAAATAATTTTTTTAAAAAAAATTTTTTTACTTTCATTTTGTAATTAAAAAATTGAAAAACAAAAATGTTACCAAACGATACCTAAATTTATAATCATAAAATACGTGAATGATTTTCAAGTTATTTTAAGCATAAATTTAACATTTCAATAAGAAATCATAAATTAATTAGCATAACTAATAATAAAGATTCATGTGACTATACATTTAAGATCCTAGAAAATATGACTATTTTATGTTCATAAATTTAATGCAAACTGCATTAGTTTAAAAAAAATCGGTCAGTTTGACACAGCTGTGCTGTGAAAATAAAAAATAGCTACAGTTGTACGCTGTGAGAAAATTTTGTAGCAGAAATGTGAAAAAAACAGAATTGAGTGTGGTAAATTATAAATTTTAAAATATTAGCAATTGTTAAGATTTTATTATAATAATGATAATGCTATAATCTAATTCATTATAATTATAAATATATATAAAATTTTGATTTTCTATATATTTTTAATTATATTTCTCATACTATAAATTTATATTTATTTGATTGAAATAATGGGGTTTGTTTATTTGTACATTTCAAAGTAGTTTTTTTTTTTTGGCATGTTTACAACAATCCATATAGCAACCTAAATCACAATCCAAATCTACATAGCAACCACCGAAATAACTTAAACCGAAAAAAAAAGTTAAAAAATATGGAGTGATTCCTCTAAAATAATTTGTATAATTTTAAATTATATTTTTTATCACTTACTAAAAAAATTGTAGTTTATAAGAAATTTAAGTTGATGTTGTTTGTTAATAATAAAAATAAAAATATAAATATAAAATATTTTTTAAAACAATAAAAATTTTAAATATTATTTATGTTAATTTATTTTTTTAATATATAACAAATAATTACATACATTTTTAGTAAAAAAAATAATTTATTATAGTCTTTTAATCAAAACAGTTTTTTTTTTAAAAAAAAAAAAAATTTGAGTTGTACCAACTTTAGCTTTTTAGCTTTATTTTTTTTTAATAAATTTTTCAATAAGTTATTTTTTAACTGATTACCAAATACTTTTTTATCACATTTTTTTTTAAAGTAACTCTTAATTTTTCAAAAAGTTGTACTAAATGAAACCTAAAGTAGATGATAAATCTATTAATTGCGCTCATGAAGTGTTTCTAATAAATTTTCTTAAGCTATGTTTAGAAGTTGGATTTAGCTGAGGAAAAAAATGTAGAAAAAAAATGTGTAGAACCATACAAAAAAAAAAACTAATTTTCAAATTTGATATTAAAAATTTTGTTGAATTGAATATTCTATACAATTTTTCTTTTCATACTAATTTTTTTTTTCTTTCCACACCAAAATCTAACTTACAAACATAATAATTAATTTTTGCAAAACTAATAGAAATCCCCTAAAGATATCCCTTTTATAGTAAAACTAACTATGTGACTACCGTTGCAGTGCAACATGGACCTGAAAACATGTAGCCTAGAATAATCTAAGTCACGACCTGGTCCACCCCAAACTTAGAGTATTGCTCGTCCTCGAGTAATGAAAAACACAAAGAACTAAACAATAAGAACAGAAAATGACAGCGACACTAACACGCTTGCAGTAGAGAAAATCTTGCACTTTCACACTTGGTCTAGGGACAAAATTTGCTCTCAGAATTAGATGAAATGGAAGTGTAATTGGCAGTAGTGAATATGCCTTGAACTTGTGTGTGTCAACAGAATTTTGCATGCTATTTATGTCTTTAAAACTTATCAAGAGTAACTCAATCAATAAAGTGTGCAAATACTTCCCACCAACACTTTGAATTTCTATCACAACTACCCCTCGATCCTCAAGTTTAAAAAGTTTGCTTCCATAAGTTGAACTAGTGTAATCCTCTCCACTAATGTAGCTTAGCTTTACAACTTAGATCAAAAGGACTTGACTAGGCTTGAATGTTAGGCTTGGGTTAGGGTATGGTATAGGATGTATTTAAGCTAGCTCAACACCTAACCACTTCACTTGTCAAAAACCGAGCCTCTTCCTTAAAAATTTTTCTCTTGACCCTCTTCCCTAATTCAATACTCACAAGTACTTGATATTAAAATTGACTTCTCTTGCTATGTTTACTCTCTCTTTTTTTTTTTTTTTTGAACTAAAATGGGTGGAACACCCCAAACTTAGTTGCAAGCATATGTATTTTTTTGTTTTTTTTTTTTCATTGCTGATTTTTTTTTTTTTTCATATATTAGAAAAACATTTATTACTATATTATATTTATATAATAAATAGCAAGAGAAGGTTAATTGAAAGTTCATACTCATATACTTTGTGAGCTAATTCCCCCACCCCAAACTTACAACCCAACATTGTCCCCAATGTGGCTAAAAGTAGAACCTTGAATTAGCTCGCCACAAGTTACACTCACCCCAAACTTAATGTGAAACTTGGCTCTTGACAAGTGAGTAATTAAGTTAGGACATATGTGGAAATGCAAATTAAGATTGGCGTTAGATGTAGGATTGGGTTGCACAACAATAATAGGCTAAATAGCTCAAACTTGGGTGACTAGGGAAAATTTGAATTCATAGGGAAGGTTAGAAAGGCTCAAACGTCCAAAGATGGCCTAAATCATTTCTAAGTTATAAAGCTCGCTAGGATTTCGCCTCAAGGATTACACTAGCTAATTCTAGACGCTTAAACTCTCTCAAAGCGTTGGCTATTCTAAAAACTCAAGTATGGTGGGATAACACAAGCACACAATATTTGAAAGGATTCCTCATAAGCTAGCATGTAGACAAAAATAACACTTAAAATTAGCATTTTCAACACACAAACCAAGGCACTCCACAAATGGAGGAAAATGGATATGTTTCATCATCGAGCGCTACCCTAAACCAAGCTGAAAAAACAAGCAATATGTTTCTCATTTGCAAGCTAACACAAATTATAACACACATGACAAAAGAAATGATCAACACAAACAAAGCTTACTACACACACTACTAAATTGAACAACCACAGTAAACACATAACAAACACAAACAGTAGCACACTTAACTAACACATCACAGTTAAACTAAGGTAATTAATTAAGGAGAAAAGAAATACTCCCTCAACAATCTGAATCTCCACCACCAGAGTCTCTGCTTCAAAATGCTGAAGCGATGCTGATCCAATGCTGTACTGGGACCTACTGCTTCAACATACAAATTTGCTCACACCATATTACAGCAGCCCCTTTTTTCTATCATTCCCTGCTTTGCACCAGCAATAAAGATCGCCACACTACAGAAAAATCACTAGTAAATGTAGGAAATTAAAAGTTATATATATATATATGTAATTATATAAGTATGTATATACTAAAATTTTTTTTTCTTCTTTTCCTCTTTTTTTTTTCTTTTTCTTCTTTTCCTCATTTTTTTTTTTTTCTTTTTCTTCAAGGGGTGACACACCCCAAACTTATTACATAGCATATATATAACTAAATATAATCTTGTTCCTCCGCTCTTGGGTTGCCCAAATGTGATTCACTAAAGCCATGACAACCCGAGGCCCTTCTTCCTTAAGCCTCTTCCAATGTGATGGAGGTCTTTGCTCGATCACCCTCACCACCCCCAAACTTCACTCCTTGGCCTTTCACCAAAAATTTTCTTCTTGAAAGTGCATCACGTAGTTCTACCACCCCATCGGGGTACACTCTCACCACCAAGAAAGATCCATCACACCTTGAATCTAGTCGTCCATGAGTAGCCTTCGTTAAAGAGTTAGCAAAAATCACTTGTTGCCCAACTTCAAACATTTGAGACCAAAATTTTCTACTAAACTTCTTTTTCTTTCTCTTCCTTTTGGGTGGTTTTTTAGGGTCAAATGATGTTTTGTCTTTGCTTTCTTGCGGCTCGTGATCCTTAGCAATTTCTTTAAGGGGAATCTTCTTTCTCACCTTCTTACTATTTTTGAATTTGGACTCCTCAACCATATTAGGATCCATATCTCCAATTGCTAAGCATTCTCCTATTGCATCCGGAGCACGCATAGGATGAAAGACCTTGAATGTGGCTTGCTCATCTTGAGCTCTCATGGTAAGCTCTCCCTTTTCAACATCTATCAAAGTTCTTCCCGTGGCAAGAAATGGCCTCCCTAAAATGATTGGAACTTCCCTATCTTCCTCATAGTCAAGAATAATGAAATCGGCGAGAAAAATGAACTTATCCACTTGTACCAATACATCTTCAATTTTCCCTTCCGGATGAGCCATGGAACGATCCGCTAATTGCAAAGTGACGGTGGTTGGCCTTGCTTCTCCAATTCCCAACTTCCTAAAAATAGACATAGGCATGAGATTAATACTAGCTCCCAAGTCACAAAGAGCTCTTCCAACATCTCGACCCCTATAGAAATAGGAATTGTAAAGCCGCCGGATCTTTCAATTTGGGTGGAATTTTACTTTTCAACATAGCACTACATCCCTCCGTCAAAGCGACCGTTTCAAACTCGCCAAGCCTCCTTTTCTTTGTCAAAATATCCTTCAAAAACTTCACATAAGTTGGCATTTGCTCCAAAGCTTCCACTAAAGGTATATTGATGTGGAGCTGCTTTAGAACATCAAGAAATCTCCGGAATTGACCATCGTCTTGTTGCTTCTTGAACCGTTGAGGAAATGGTAGCGGTGGCTTTTGCAAAGACTTTTCTCGAGAGAATGCCGATCGGATGCCGTAACTACTTGGGGAATTTCTGAAGTTGCTGGTTTTTTCTTCATTTCCCCCTCTTTTTGGATTGAAGAGGGCTCTTTACTGCCTGTTGCAGCCACATTTGACTCAATTATTTTTCCACTTCTCAAGGTTACCGCTTTGCAATGTTCTTTGCCATCTCTTCTTGGGTTTTCGGTGTCACTAGGCAAGGTGCCTTGTGGTCTATTCTTCAAATCATTGGCCAATTGCCCCAATTGAACTTCAAGATTCCGAAGAGATGCTGCTTGGCTTTGAATTACAGCGTCATTCTTGGCCATATAATCTCTCATTAAACTCTCCAAAGAACTAGTTTGAGAGCCTTGAGGTTGTTGAGGTCTTGGTTGTTGAGAAAAACCCGGTGGAAATGATTGCTTTCCTTGTCCTTGTGCTCCACTTGAACTTGCCCCTTGACCTCCCCATGAGAAGTTCGGATGATGCTTCCATCCCGGATTGTAGGAGTTTGAGTATGGATTGTTGTTGCGGTTGAAGTTTTGATTACCCACATAACACACCGAAGCTGGATTTGAGGGGCAATTTTCAAAAGTATGCCCATCACCACAATACACACAAGAGATTTCTGCCCTTTGAATGGCAGCGGCTGGTTGTACACTTCCTCCCATATTCATATTCTTCAAAATGTTGGTCATTGAGGCCATTTGAGCAGTTAGAGCGGTCAAAGCATCTACTTCAAGAACACCCGCTACTTTTCGGCTTGTAGGAGCTCTATTAGTTGACCATTGATAGTTGTTGCTAGCTATCCTTTCCAAAATCTCAAAAGCTTCATTGTAAGACTTGGAAAGAATGGCTCCATTAGCCGAAGCGTCCAACACCATCCTAGAAGCCGCATTGAGACCATTGTAAAAAGTCTCAAGTTGGATACAATGGGGAATACCATGGTGTGGGCACTTCCTCAACAACTCCTTGAATCTTTCCCATGCATCACTAGTAGTCTCGTCTTCCAATTGTTGAAAAGACATGATCTCGCTTCGAAACTTTGCATTTCTTGTTGGAGGAAAGTACTTTCTCAAGAATTTTTCAGCCAAGTCATTCCAATTAGTCACCGAATCGGGAGGAAGAGTGTTAAGCCATGCTCTAGCCCGATCCCTCAAGGAAAATGGGAACAACTTTAATCTTAAAGCCTCTTCACTTACTCCTTGTAGCTTGAAAGAATCACTCACCTCCAAAAATGAGCGAATATGGAGGTGAGGATCTTCCGTTGGCGACCCACCAAATTGACCAACCGTTTGGAGCATTTGAAACATGACAGGCTTGAGCTCAAAGTGAGGTGCTTGGATTTCGGGTCTCACAATACCCGGATTTAGCTCATTGAACATAGGGGTTGCATACTCTCTTATTGCTCGGGCTCTATCATCGGCCAAAGCAATAGGATTGGCTTCATTATGAGCACCTCCAATTTCAAACCCATCGGCCATATTGCAGCGGTTTTTAGCCTTTTGTTCCTTCCTCCTTTGTCTAAAAGTGCGTTCAATTTCGGGGTCAATAGGAGCAAGTTCAATGTCTTCTTCTTGTTCGGTCATACACTAGATTACACCTGAAAAAGAAAAATTCAGCGCACCAAATAGGATTAAAACTTTAAACCAGAAAATAAATTGCAAAATAGTTGATAATACACAATTTTTAGTTTCAATCCCCGGCAACGGCGCCAAAAACTTGTTGCGAAAATTATATACGCAAGTATACGCAGTCACACAAGTAATAAAGTAATAAGTAAGATCGTCTCCACAGGGATTGCAAACAAAAAATATCTTGTAAAACCAACTAATTACAACTTAAAATAAAAAGAAATAATATGCAAATGGTTGAGTACTGGTTCAAAATTAAAATTGACAAGAATTAAACCTGCTAAAATTAAAACTACTGCTGCTAGAAAAATTGTTTGCAATATAAAAATATATAATATGGCAAAAATGGCTTGAATAACTAATTCCTTCTAGTCAGGTTTTTTTTACAGTCAGTACAGCATTGGTTCAGCATTACTTCAGCATTCTGCACAGAGATAACAACAAATTCCTCTAGGCTTGTGAGAATTTTCCAACACTCACAACTTTAGTTCTACCATTTAGCTTAATATATTCCTATATCAAACCAGCAAGCAGAACACTATTCAAGCATTAATTTGGTGAGTTATGCAAGGTAAATGAAATATTCCTATCCCACTTACAAAGAATAGCCTAAGTCTAGGTTTTCACTTGCTTCATTCAAATTGAACTACTAGATCTAGCCCTTCCGGTACAAGATCTAGCTTAGCAAATTGTTATTCATGGCCAAGAAACAACAATCAATTAAAATGAAACTCACTTGAATGAACAAAGGCAAACAAATACTAAAGTAAGCTTAAAATTTAATCATACCCAACTTAGAAGTTCATAGTCATTCAAGCCTCAAAAGTTTAGCTCATATTCAAGTAAGAAGATAAAATCCAAGCTAAAAATACTTCATCCATGGCTGTTGCCCAAATTTACAGTCTCAAGAAGTTTTGAATACTAAGTACAAACAACAATAACAAAGAGAAAAATAAAGAAGACTATCAAGAAAGGGTAAAAGAAAATTCAAACACTAGGCTTGGTCCCCTCTTCTTTCTTCTTTGTTGTACTTCCTGCTGCAATTAAAGCTCCTCCATAGAAAAAATGGCAGCTGCCCCGTACTGTACATACAAGATGATGAAGATGATAATGGTGTACTTCCTCTTTCTTTTTCTTTTTGATGTTGGGTTTTTAGGGTACCAACCTCCTCACCCAAAATAGAAGCCCAAACTTTTCCACTTTGGCCCACTAGGGTGAGACCTCTTTCTTCCATGTCAGCTAGCTGATGCAATTTGAATGATTGGACCGAAATTGCTGAGGTGGATAAGTGAAATTCGTGTTTCCACGTCACTGCCAGGATGCTGAATTCACTTCAGCATTGCTTTAGCATCGCTTCAGCAATCAACCCAGTTCCAGCTTGTACTCCTTTTCTTCCTTGCTTCTTTCTCTTTTACCTGTCAATTTAGTTCCTCCTTTTTCAACAAAATAAGCACAGTTAATTGGAAAAACACACCCAACAATATCAATATTTACAAAACTTAAAGGTTAGATTACTAAATAGAAAATAACACTAAAACTAATTAAAATTAAGCAAAGTAAACACATTTTCACTACTCTCCTCACAATACTTTAGTTTAAAAGCATAAAAATTAACTCTATAACATAGAGTTATCACGACCTCAAGTGTCGAAGTTCTCTTCAATCTTTAATTTGCTCTAAAAAGCCTACTAATAATGATATTTTAATAATTATAAATTTTTCATTATATATAACTCCACTCCCCGGATATTTCAAATTTCTAAGAAAGCTTATAAAAATATATATTTTTACAAGTTTTACAAGAAATCATGGTCAAATAACTCGGTTTCTCTTAGGTTGTGTTACTTAGTTTAAATAGTGAAGCCTTTCAAGCCTCTTCAAATTAAAAAAAATTCACTCATATATAATTATATCTATTATCTTAAAAGTTCACACTCTACTAAATTTAATTGTCCGATTTATATTAATTCATTTGTTTATTCTAATATCACCAATATCATCTAATTGGCCACTAAATTTGAAACAAATATTAAAAAAAAACAAGACACTTTTAATAATTCAACAGATATATTGTCTTTTAGAAATTAAGGAGAAGTCATATATTAATGTGATGTGAGTACAGGTTCTTTATTGTCTACCTACTATATTAATTTGATTACAAATATGTGTATTATTATATTATATATATAAATAAAAAAAATTGCAAGTGTGACATAACAACAACGAGCTGAACATGTTTTTTTTAAAAAATTTATTATTATTCTAACAACTCAAAATATAATATGCAATACCTTATTAACTTAATTTACACATTATACCCTAGTGGCGATAATTAATTTGAAATAATAATTATTCTGTTTTTAAGTTTATCCCTTCATTCTTGACTCATGTGATGAAATCTTTATTTTGTTTAAATCAATATGATGTAAATTAATATTCAGCAATATATATATGTTGTAAAATATATAATAACTATGGTAATTAGGTTTTTTCGTAGCATTTCGATATATTTTTTAATTGTATAGCTAAAATTAGGATATATATTTTTAATTGCTTAATCAATATTTTTAATTATTGATCACATATTTTTCGTTTATTAATCATTATTGTTAATTTAACTATACAATCAATATGTTGTAAAATATATAATAACTATGATAATTAGTTTTTTTTGTAGCATCTTACGGAAAAGAATAAATATACAATTAAAAATAATCTATCCTCACTTAAAATTATTTAAATTTTATATAAATAAACATTATTATATATATGTAATAAATTCATGTGGCTGGCATTACTGGTATTGTTTTCCAATCTCCTGACTTGAAATTATTAGCTAGCTTTGACTGAAACTAAATCAGTTGCCTTGGAGTTTTGAACGGTGTGGAAACTCAGTTTTTTGTTAATATTCATTTGTTCTTAAAATAAGGGAGTCACAAAGTAGAAATGATGACTCAAAGTATTTTTTTTTTCCACAAAATTGACCAAATGCTGATTAAAGAGAAATTAGTACATATAGGTCAAAATACCCGGATGAGTAAAGTTCAATGTTTTACTTGAAAATAATCAGATGAAAGCTACATATACTAAAAGAATAATTAGCAACTAATTATAATTATTAAATATATTATTTATAATCAGAATAAAAGTACGAAAGAAAGAAAAACTCATCTGTTAGCAAAGTAAACAAATCTTGTAAAGTCACTACAATATTCCAAAAACTCATTCTAGTAACTCAATAAGTTTATACTAATAATAATAACTAATAACTTTAATTCTATTATTAACATTTAACTTTCAAAATATTATAAAGGATGAGAAAAATCTAAATCGTGATAAAGAATAAAAAAAACAAAATCATGAATCAAAGTTTGACCACGTAAAAAATGAAAAGTGAAATAAAATATGGTAATAAAATAAAACATGGACGTGCTATGTGTAATAAGCAAATTATGGGTGACGCCAATTTGGACGAGATGATGACGACAGCTGGCGGGCCTGTTTAAAAAATAATAATAATCTTTAAAGAATGTTTAAAATTTAAACGTGTTTAAACAGAGTTAAATTAACAAAACCCTTTTTTTATATAAAATAATAAAAAAAAAACCAGTTTTAAGAAAAGTCAAATTAAAAAACTATGGTCATTTTCTTTTCCTTCGTATGAATTTTCTGCAACGTGTAAATTAGGTAACAACGAACAACCTTTTATTTAAGGTTATATTTAGAAATTAGATTTTCATAAGAAAAGAAAATTGTATGAAATTTTTAAGAAAAAAAACTGTGTAGAATAGAAAAAGAAATTAACTTTTCAAGTTTAATATGAAAAATTTGATTGAATTAAGTATTTTTCTATATAATTTTTCTTTTCATACCAAATTCAATATCAAATTTTTTTTCTTTATATATTTTTTCCTACCTTTTTATTTGCTCCCCAAAATCCACTTCTAAGCATAGCCTAAAAATTTGTTAAAAAAGAATAAAAATAACATGAAACAATTTTTAACAACCGGTTTCTTTTAAAAAAAATAAGTAAATTTAATAATTAAAAGAAAAACAAAACTTTAGTGGACAAGAAGTAGAGGGTACAGTACTGTGCAACTGTTGGAAATTATAGATTGGTTTGTCACAGTTCTTTCAAAAATAAAAAAATAACAAATAGTTGGTTTGTCGCAACTTTGTAACTTTGCTAAAAAAGAAAAACATATTAATAAGTAATTATGCTAAACGATGATCGTTCGAAAACCGGGAGAGGATCACTGTTATGATCCGGAATAATCAGTGTAGTAATATGAAGAGTTTTATTTGTACTAAAAAATTTATAAATGTATTTTATTTTAATAATTTTTATTTTACATAAAATATAAATTTTTAATTATATTATTTTCTTTTAATTTTTTCTCTTAATTTATAACTATCAAACAAAAATAAATTATATTTTAAATATTATAATAAAAATAATATAAAATTTTATTAGAAAAATAAAATAAAAATTTATGAAAATACAATTAAAATAAGTACTCAAATTAATACAAAATAATGTAAAAAAATTATTTTAAACTTAATTTTTTTAGATGGAATTAATAAAAAACCCTCAACTATAACCCCAAAAGAACCCGATTCCGTAAACACCATAGAGGAAGAATGAAAGGAATATCTTATCGAGGTAATCGTATTTGCTTCAGTAGATATGCTCTTCAAGCACTTGAACTCGCTTGGATCACATCTAGACAAATAGAAGCAGGGCGACGAGCAATGACACGAAACGCCCGCCGCGGCGGAAAAATATGGGTACGTATATTTCCAGACAAACCAGTTACAGTAAGACCTAATATTAATTTTATTTATTATTATGGGATACAAATATAACTCACTATTTCTTGGTTAGATGTTTTGTTTTTCAATTTAAAATACCAAAAACATAGTGAGTAATACATTTATTTAATTTGAAGGGAACTCAAAGTCTCACACATTAATTAATAATTATTTTAAATTGCACCCAAGTTCAAATGGCTACGATCTCTAGAGAAATATTCTTAATTGTATATGGTTTAATATAAAAACCCATATAATAATGACTTTAACATATTGAGCAAAACACATCAAAATACTTTTTTTAAGGAAGAAACATATAGATTCTACAAATTATACGCAAGTGAAAAACAAATACATTAATAGTTAGAGGTTTTTTTTAATGAAACATTATAGTTATAGTTGGTATAAAAAATATTTTTTTTGAAACAAAACCACTTAATTACAGAAAACAAACAAAGTTCCTTTGAAGATAAGGTAATTTTTCATTATAAGAAAATCAAGTTTTGTAAAAAAATAAGAGTAATTTGTTGCATAAATGTTTAAGTTTAACTTCCAGTTGTAAATAAATATCTAAGTTTAATTTTTTGCGATAATAATACCTAAATTATATTGATTTCCGGAACTTTGTAGGTACTTAAACATTAAATATTAGAATAATTTATGCCATAAATACTTAAGTTTAAGTTTTAGTTGTAAATAAATACCTAAGTTTAATTTTTGGTAGTAATAATACGTAAGTTATAATTTTGGAACTTCTGTAGGTACCTCGTTAAATAAATTGCCACGTGGCAATTGCTAATTGGTCAAAGTCATTAAATTTTTATTATTTTAAAAAAATTAGTTCAAATATATCAATAAAAAAATGACACGTAGATATAATGCCTTAACATTTAACGGTTAGATACCTACAGAGTTCCAGAAATATAACTTAGGTATTATTACCGCAAAAAATTAAACTTAAGTATTTATTTGCAACTGAGAATTAAACTTAAGTATTTATGTTGCAAATTACTCAATTAAGCCATTAAATCCATGTGTCATTTTCTTATTGGTATATTTGAACTAATTTTTTTTAAATAATAAAAATTTAATGACTTGTACCAATCAGGAAGTGCCACGTGGTAATTTATTTAACCATGTACCTATAGAAGTTCTAAAATTATAACTTAAGTATTATTACTGTCAAAAATTATACTTAGCTATTTATTTGTAACTGGAAGTTAAATTTAAGTATTTATGCCGCAAATTACTCAAAAAAAATAATAGTAGGATAAGAAATTGTAAGTTAGAATTTAACTGGTTACATTTTTATAATTACAAAAATCTTTAATAATATTGACAAGAAAAATTATGTGACTTATTTTTCTACAAGTAATTCTAACTTCTAAGATATTTATATTTTTGGGTGATTCTATAATGCACCCCCTTAAAAGGGATATATTGATGCACCCTTAACTTGTTTCGGCATCCAGAAAAATTTTTTAGTCTAATTTTTTTTCATATTCATGTACGTTATAGCTATTTAAGATATCCTACAAAATTTTGAAAAATTCGGAATGATTTACAATATAAAAAATAATGTTCAAATAATCTATTTTACACGCGTATAAAATAAAATAGTCACGCGTGCAACACACTGTTTGAACATAATTTTCGGTGTGTTAAATTTTTCTAAATTTCTTAAAATTTTGCAGGATGTCTTAAATAACTATAGCGTACATGACCATGAGAAAAAATTTGACTAAAAAATTATTTCGGATGCTAAAATAGATAGGGGTGCATCAATATATCCATTTTAAGGGGGTGCATTGTAAAATTTTCCTATATTTTTTATACGTTGTACTAATTTTATAGTTTGTTTGACAAAATTTTTGAAAAAATTAAAGGCTAATTTTATAGAGAAGTTAATTACCGTTAATCTTAAAATTGGTAAAACCCTATTTTGAAAAAGATTATTTTAATTAAAAGACTCCATAAAAAATTATTTTGCACTAAAATATATTTAATTATTTATTGTATATTATAAAAAATAAAAAATACTTTTTTAACAAAATTCTTATTTTTTTTTTATTTTGTTTTAAAAAGTATTTTATATTTATATTTTTGTTTTTATTATTAATAAAGCACATCAGTCTAGAATTTCTTATAAATTACATTTTTTTTTAGAAATGATAAATATATAATAAATTATTTTTATTAAAAACATATAAATTTATATAGTGAAAAAAATAAATAAAAATATATAAAAAATAAATTTTATATAACATATTTTTTAATATATTTTTGATTATAATGAACTAGATTATAACATTATCATTATTATAATAGAATCTTAACATAAAAATAATGTATTTTTCTATAAATAAATTTGTAAAAATTATTAAAATAGTTAAAAATTTTTACTATTATATTTTTATAATTTTGTAAAATAAAAACTAAATATAAATATAGTTGGATTGAAACAGTTTTCAATTAGATTTTCAAATTACCATCCAATAATTGATGAAAGTAATTGAATTAGATATTACACAACGAAGCCTTTCCAAATTACAATCTCAATTAGAATCAAATCAACATTAAAAGTCAACCTTCAAATTATAGCCACGTTCCAACAGTAGGACCCTAATTGCAGCGGTGAAAACGATTTAGGAAGCTACAGAATTCTACACTAATAATAATATCCTTCAATCTTTTTCACTTTCCTTTTTCTTCTTCTCACAATAAATATGTGTAAGAGAGAAATATTGTACGTTGTTGGTGGAGGAGAGAGAGAGAGAGAGGGTGAGCCCTTTAGTGAGAGCAGTAGTAGTAGTGGTTCGTATCGTAGGTCCGCCTTTATTGAATCTTGACCCTCTTTCGCTTTTCATTTTCTTCTTTCTTTTCTAGTCTTTCTCCTCTCTCCCACTCTTGTATATTATGTGTATAAATATTTAGCTAATAATTTTTTGTCTTTTTTTGGCTCTAAAATCTACCATATTAGGAGTACAGAGAAAAAAACGAGCCCAATTAGAACACAACATAATAGATTATTAGCTGGTTAAAAAAAAAGCAGGAATTTTTGGAAGTAGAAGCAACTTTTCTGATAATTTTGGATTTTGTTGGAGAAAAAAAAAAACACTTGAAGAAATGGCAAATGTTCCTCAGGAAGCGATCAAGCTTTTACAAGCTCTCATGGATCAAGGTCAGTAGTCTCTTTCTCTCTGGACTGTAAAATTAGCAATTTCCCTTTTTCCTTCTTCGTCTTCACTGACATTTTTTTTTTCTTTTTAACAACAATGGCAGTTGAGGAGCCTCTGAAGATAACATTTCAGGTTCGTTCCTTTTCGTTTTTGAACTTTTTTATTTTCTACTTTTTATTTTATTTTTGGGTAATAATATGTCCGATCTGATGTGCTGCTTTGACTCAAAGAAAACTCTTCTAGTATTTTATATTCCCCCCTTCCCTTTCTTTCTTCCTATTACTCTTCCTTCCTGAATATGCAAAATTACGTCTTTATCCTTCAGCTACATCAGTATCTCTGACTGTTTCTCCACCAATCCAGTATAGCGACTCTTCTGGGCTTGGTCGGTTGCTGGTTTTTTTTTTTTTAATACCGATGGAAAATGTTGTATGGCAAAATGTGAAGCGGTGACTTTTTTGGTTTTGATAAGAAATGTGTGGTGACGACTTTGAGCCTTGCCTAGCCAAATTAGGCCCGTTGATCTGAGACGTTTGAGTTGACCCCGTCGTTATCGGTTTCCTGGGTTTTGATCTGATTCACCATACAACTCCAATTCAACCGTTATTTCATTTTATATTATAATTAGTTAAAATTAATTTAATTATTGGCACTACAAAATACAAATCCAATTCAACCGTTTTTCATGCTCACTAATTATACAAATAATTTCTAAAATCTTTTTTCTCACATAAGGAATTAGAGGATTCATGAATTTCATGTCCATCACTGATTTAGTTAAGATGATCCCGAGTGTTGTGGCTTAAAGTTGGTAGAAGATGAATGTACTAGCACTAGTTGGGTTGAGAAGGGATCTTTATTATTCCTGAGTCAGACTCAACTTGAAGTGTTTAAATACTTAGTTATTGCCTTAATAATACTCTTTGGATGTGTGCCAAGATTGGAGGGAAAATAGTAGAAAATGTATTTAAAAAACGGGTGCACATTGTTACTATACTGTCTGATTGAGAACATGGACATTTATTATGTATGCTAGTATTAAGGGCCCGAAAGGACAGTAGCCATTGCATTATATATTTATATTATTCATTATCCCTTTATTATTTTAGTGTGAGATACAAGGAAACCGTTGTTTATTTGATGTTTGCTGCATGCTTTGGTGATGCTATAATATATGGATAATTCCTTGACAGTTTTTTCATGGCTTTCTCAGAATGTTCATCAAGGACATCTGGCTGAAACTTTGAAGCGTTTTCTAAAAGCAAGAGATTGGAATGTTTCCAAAGCCCACAAAATGGTTAGATGCAGCTCCTTTGATTGTAATAGTTTTGAAGATTGGGATATTTATGTTTGTTCTTTTCGTTGATATCCCTTGTATCGTGTTCTGATAATGCTTCTATGATGTCCAGTTGATGGACAGTTTAAATTGGAGGGTACAAAATGAGATTGACAACATATTAGCGGTAAGTTTTTGATTTGCACTAAAATTTCTCTGAATACCTATTGTCAGTGAAATTCCTTATTTGAAATATTAACTGTTGTGTGATGTCAAATTCACTAAGAAAAGTTTATGCTTAGGGAAAGCAACTGAATGCCTAGGAGGCTAGGAATAGCAAGTGGTGCTGATGTTGCCTAATTCATGAATAAATCTTTGAACGGATAAAAAAGAGCCATCAATACATTACTCGTCTCACAATGCAAACATTCATCCTGTTTTCTAATTTGCATTTTTATGTTTGCTATTTCTTGTGAAATTACCATTACCTGCTGATGGTTTGTGAATTGTTACATCTATTGTGTTATTTGTTTGTGCAGAAACCCATAGTTCCTGCTGAATTGTATAGAGGAGTACGTGATTCACAGCTGATAGGACTTTCAGGTTACTCGAGAGAGGTGCTCATTCCTTGTAAAACCTTATACTGTGATAAAATCTATTTCGTAAATAAAACAAGGGTTGACAATTTCAAAACTTCAATATGTTTTGCACGCGTTGAACGCTTGCAGTTGCACTGAATCATTGTTATTGTACATCTATTCATAAGATTATTTTGATGAACATTTTGTAATGCCTTTGTCTTACCTTTTATCCTTTTCAGGGTTTGCCAGTCTTTGCTATTGGTGTGGGCCTCAGTACATTTGATAGAGCGTCTGTAAGTATTTTGGCACTTTTCTTTTATCCAGGGGCCCCTTAGCTTTTCTATTATGTTGTTAGCATAATCATGGAAATTTATTTTTCCTTGCAGGTCCACTACTATGTGCAGTCACACATTCAAATTAATGAATACAGAGACCGTGTAATCTTGGTGGGTATTAGAAGTAAAACTATTTTATGTTGAATGATTTATGAGTATCTGTATTGACTATTATTTCTTGCTGTAGCCTGGTGCTTCGAAAAAGTACGGAAAGCCTATCACCACCTGTGTGAAGGTTTTAGATATGACCGGACTGAAGCTTTCAGCACTAAGTCAAATTAAGGTATTGCACTATTACATCAACTATCATAATTAAATTTTTATTTGTTCATGATAGTTTTAGGTTAATCATATATTCAATTTACTATCTATGATAATCAACTTATGCACTGTTTCATTTTTATGTAAACTGTGTATGTTTTATGTTTGGATTAAATTTATAAAATAAGTGGAAAAAGAAAATGTTCCAATTAGTTGAGAGATAAACATCAAGTGAATTTTATTGGAAAGGAAGTTGTGACTTCTGTTGTTTATAATATCGAAATTCTTGTGTGGGATTCGAGTAATGATTTATCCTAAAATTTGGGAATCTATACCTATGAACTAATTAGTATCCCAACCTGTAATGTGAAAGGAACTCTCTGTGGATTTTTTGTACTAATTTTGTAATATTCTCACACAGTTATTGACAATCATATCAACCATTGATGACTTGAATTATCCAGAGAAGACAAACACCTACTACATTGTAAATGTTCCATATATATTTTCAGCCTGTTGGAAGGTAAGCCTTTACTTACATTAATATGATTATTGTGACTTAACCTTTGGTCAAACCCTTTGCTCCTCCCATGCCTTCTCTTCTCTTTTTGTCTGATGAACTGTTTCTCGGTACTCTTTTCCCCTAGTATAATAACGATTCCTTATATGTTATTTGTTACATTGCAAGTGTTACCTTAACTCTTTGCACTTTTCAGGTTGTCAAGCCTCTTTTGCAGGAAAGGACAAGGAAAAAAGTACAGGTGTTATCAGGCAGTGGGAGAGATGAGCTGTTAAAGGTATGGTATTATTACTAATACTGTTTCTGGTTGTTATTATTTAGTTCTCTTTGTAGTTCCTTAAGTCCCTTGGGAATCAAGTGTTCTATTCCTCCAGACATGAGTAACTTGCTCAAATCAAACAAGGAAAACATGGAAACAATTGTTGAGGATTGGAACTGATTACTGACTATCTATTGTTGGCTGTGTTTGCTATAGATTATGGATTATGCATCTCTACCACATTTCTGTAGAAAAGAAGGTTCGGGATCATCTCGACATTCAGACGATATGGCTGAAAATTGTTTTTCCTTTGATCATCCCTTTCACCAACAACTCTACAACTACATTAAGCAGCAATCTGTGAATAACGAACCTACTGAACCAATTAAACAGGGTTCTTTTCATGTGGATCTGCCTGAGCCAGCTCCAGAAGGAACAGAGATTGTAAAAACATTAGAATCCGAGTTTAACAAGATCGGAAAGAAAAATTGTGCAAATGGTCTATCTGATTCTCTCAATGGACTAAGAATAAATGGTGCTTGAAATGATGGAGCTGAATGCGTGTGTAGCCTACCATGGAGGTGTTTCTTCTACCCTATTACTATCTCAACCTGAGAGGACTGTGAAAGAAGTTTGGTCTTCGTAGCCCGGTTAGTTGCAGCTATACAATATAAATCGTGTGTAATAGTAATGTCTCACATTATCTACGAGAGTTTAAGCAGGGAAAAGAAATTATTAGTGTAATCTACGTAACTTGACATGTTAGCTGGATAAATAGTTCATAGTTATGCTTAACATGATCAAGTGGAGCGGCAGCTGCAGAGAACACCATCTTTTGCTTCCACAGTTTTTAGTTAAATAGTAATTGCACATATTATATATATATTTCCCATTAAATTTAATGCATTGATATTTTAGCTAGTACACTTGTCCAGCCTTCAACAAATCATGTGAAAGCAAAAAAATTCTTTCTAGCTTGTCAATTATCTCAAATTTCTTAATAAAACAATGATGAGCAAAGCTCTAAATGAGTCTTACCAAAGGGGTTGTCTGGTTTTCTTGATTCAGTTTATATGGCGTGTTTGCCATGCAGTCCATGCAATGATCAATTTCACCCCTATCTTTTAAATCTTTATAAGCTGAGATGAGACCTAACGATAACAAAGTCTCTGTTGTATGAGCTTCTTAGCTGCCATTCCTTTGTTCTTGCTGTTGACGCCATTTATGAAGTTCACCTTCAACCACAGTTTTTGCTGAATCTGCCATCTCTGCTTTCCTCAAAGCCATATCAGTTGCAATCTTGATTTCCTCAATTGCTTTCAAATTAGCTTCTACCTTTCTTTCAGCTTCCATTTTTCTCTGCTTGATTTCTCCCACATGGGCCTCGTTCTCTGCCTCTTTTGCATCGGCCATGTTTTGGAACTCCTGAACTTTTTTAGTAAAAGACTGAAACTTCTCTAAGGACAGTTTTATCTTAGCATTGCTTTCTGCATTAACAACCTTAACCGCATCAAGTACCTTTTGCTCTGCTTCTTTCACTTTCTCAGCTTCAATCAGAGTCAGCTCTAGCTTTTTCTCCGCTTCCTGTGCCACTCCTTGAAACTTGTCTGCCTCTTGCTTCATCTTGTTGGCTTTATTCTTCATTTCTTCTTCTTCTTGCCTTGCACTATTAGTTTCTTCTAATAGATTTTTTAGTTTGAAGCTGAGTTCATCAGAGAGTTCTATTTCCTTTTGTTTTTTGTTCAGTATTTCAGCATCATAATTGGCAAATAGAGATTCTGTCTCCATTTCCTTTTTCACATTCTCCAACTCTAGCTTTAGCGAGTTCACTAAGCTTTTAAGAGAGCTCTCTTCTTCAGAAGCTTTTTGTAGTGTTGTTGTTGCTTCGTTGAGCTCCATAGTTACAATTCTAACATTATCCATTTCGACAGCATGAGACTTTCTCATCTCCTCTTGCAAGACTTCAATCTCAGCATTTGTTTCATCAAGCTTTACCTCGAGATCTCTGGCCTCTTGATTCTGTACAATATTAACTTCTTTCTTTAAGGACTCCAATTTTTCCTTTGCTTCTTCTTTAGCTATTATATAAGACTGTAAACTAGCCTCTCGTTCTTGGATGAGCTTTGATTGCTCTTCTTGAGCTTGTATAAAAGCGAGCTTGAACTGACCAGCTGATGCTCGCATCTCAGCGATTTGCCTTGAAAACTCTACAGCCTTCTCAGAATTCACCTTGGCTAAACGCTGAGCTTCTCCTGCCTGTTGAAATGCAGCTAGTTTAGCTTCCAAAGCTGCATCAAAATCTTGGCGGATCATGTTCAATTCTTGCTTAGTAGCATCAAGTTCAATAACAGTAGATGCGTATTCCTTTCTGATTTGGTCTAGTTCTGTTTTCCAAGCTTCGGTTCCAATCAGTTTCTTTGATTTTTCGACCTCAAGCTTCTTGGCTCGTTCTTTAACAACTTCTGCGGCTGCATTTGCTGTTTGCTTGGAATCCTTCACTGCATTGAGCTTTGTGGTCAACTCATATAATGTCTTCTTAGCCCTTTCAAGCTCTGAAATTGCTCGAGATTTTGTGGTTTCGACCTTTTCAAGATTTTCCTTTATCTTGTTAAGTTCTCTCTGAGCTAAGACAAGTTCTGTTTCCTTGTGCAGAACATTCTGTTGTGTTATTGAATAAAAATGTCAGCATATTATTTTGACATTGTTTTCTTCCCAAAAGGAGAAATTAATCCAAGTTGTTGCAAATAAAATACATACCTCTGAAGAAGCTCTTCTCTTGATGACAGGTCTTCCTTTTGGGGAAGCTACTACGCCAAACAAATTAACAGCAGCTTTTACTGATTGAAATGGAGCCCTTGTGTCAATCTCTCCCACCTCCGTTCTTGGAGAACTGGAGACCTTTTCACTAAATTTTATGCGAAGATTAGACATTGTTGTTGTTGTTCTTCTTCTTCTTCTTCGATGTTTAGAATGTCACCACCTATATTTGAGATATGAAAAGCAACATACACATCATTATTCAAAATGGGGATATGATCACATCTTCAAACGAAGCTGTTTACGTATATTGCCTCAAGTTTGATTCAATATTTCTAGATTTATATGGATTCAAAATCACGTTGATAAGATTAACATGTATCTCATATCTAATAATCACACGCATACACATAAGAGAATGGTTTAAATAGCATAATTAGTTGAACAATTTATTCCATCATAAATACAAATCAATTGATCAATGAATACAATCATTCCATTCCCATCATTAATAAATAAATATTCAAATGGAAGATGAGATCTTAAGAAAAACACACGAGTGCACGTACCTTTGATAAATGGGTCAAAATTAATGCACGCAACGAGTACCAACTGCCACAACCAAAGAAATCAATGATTAAAACAGAATTAGCTAGGGCTAGAATTAGACCTCTGTGTTTGATTTCGAGTTAATTTGAAAACAAAAGCTAGAAAATAAAATGCCTAAAAGAACTTTGCCATTGTGGAACAACAAATGCCTTGGTTATTTTAGGGTGAATCACACCAAAGATTTGCGATGGTTAATTGACGATTCCAACCGTTTCAGTTAAACATAGAATGACATAACTGCCCTTTTTAACTTCCAATTAGGTTGACTGATTTTTTTTTTTTTTTTTTTTTTTTTTTTCTGTTTTGGAATAGTATTGACTGAATTAGCTGTTGTATATTATTTACAATCTTACTGTATTCCCCAAAACAAATTGTTCCTTTTTTATCACAATTAAATTTATGTGATCTGTTTTGTCAATTTTTTTTTAGTATTATCAATACATAAAGATCTGCTATTAATTCTATTATTCTTAGTTGTCATTATAAATATATATAACGTGATTATATATTTAAAATATTTTTGGGACTACAATATCACATCTCTTTGAGTAGTGTTTGGCAGTCTTTAAATATTTTAGTTTGAGTGATAGTAATCACATTAAATGAGGGGTATAGTAGTAAATAAGAAAACAATTGAAGAATAGACCTTTCTTGTCCTCATCCTTGCTGCCATTAAAATAAGTAACCAACAAACACCACCCATATCATATGTTCTCCAATCAATGAAGAGGCCATTTTTTTCATTCTTAAAAGATCTTCCTAATTTCATATGTCAAATTAGTATTTCAAATAAAAGAAAGGTATTAAAATGGATATATATATATAAATAAAAATATCAAATGGATATGGATTAAGGTACAAATATTTAAGTTTAACTCTTATTTGTAAATAAATAATTAAATTTAAATTTTAACGATAATAATACTTAAATTATATTTCTGGAAGTCTGTAGGTACCTAAGTGACCTAATATCAAATATGTTTTATATATCTTTATCTTTATATATTAAAAGTGCCTATGTAACGGCAATTCTTGGTTTAACGATGTTGTTTTATTTCCTCCGTTAACTTTAACAGAATATTCCCAATTAATTTATATTATTTTTTTAACAAAAATTTATTAAAAAAAAAACACACATTCCGTTAACATAATATTATTTTATTAAAAAAAACACACACATTCTGTACCCTAAAAATCGAAATCCAATTTTTGAATAGTAACATTTTTTTTTGGCTATCTAATCAATTCTTGTTTAACGATTTTCAATCCTTAATTTAAGGTCTGTTTAGTTTTTTTTTTTTTTTTTTAAAAAAAAACTAAATATAAATTAAAAATAGAAATCAGTAATTGAAATCAAAATGGTATCCCGTACCCTAAAAATCGAAACTGAAACCCAATTTTTCAGTTTTTCAGTTTCGATTTTTAGGAGAATGAATAGTAGCGATAATATATAAGACGGAATGGTAGCAACGTTGGCCCTGTCGAACCAGTGATTATCAGAAAGCCATTGGATATACCTCTCGACTTAGATCGCAATTGACTCCTGCTCAATCTAAGTCAATGGCAGCAGCAAGGAGGGCACCAAAGTCGGGGAAGACGCCCATGGCTTCCTCGGCATGCAAAGTTTAAAGAAAGAAAGAAATGGAGAATTTTACCGCTTGGAGGGCCTGAGAAGGCTTTCCCTGGTTGATAAGCTGGCGAGCAAATGTGAGCAAGTTCCATACGAGCATACCCATTGATGTTGTTGATGTTGCTGCTGCTGGCATTTGCTGGAACTTCCTGAGGCTGAGCCACCGTCTGTGTCTCCGTCTTCGTCTCCGTCTCCAACTCCATCTCCATCGCTGTCTCCGTCAGCTCAACCTTACTTAGGTGATCCATCGTAGCAGCACCTGGCCTTTTATTTGCTTTTTTTTTTTTTTTTTAATTTCTAGGATATATTTCTAGCAAATACTGGTGAATTTGAGTAGTATTCATAGAAACTAGAAAGTTAGAACCATTCGATTTCTATCACACCCACTTTATGAAAGGAAAATTTATGTTTCGTGGCACTCATATAATATGTTCTTGACAAAAAGGTAATTTTTTTTATTATTTTATGATTTAGAATAAAACTATCATTTAAATACTAATTTATATATTTTTGTTTATGTAGAATTTGGATAGAAGCTCGATGTCCATCTTGATAGGACATTAATTAAAATTAATTTCTTGATTAAAAAATTGATTTTTATCCATAAAACTCCATGGAATTGGATAAGAACTTGATGGTGTTCAATGAATGCTCAATAACATTCTTGCAAGAGGCATAATTTTTAACTTATAAAACAAATCGTTTAAATAATTATACTATTTTAATTATTAAGTAAAATAAAAAACTTAAATATTAAATAAAACTAACACTACGTGGCTTGGCACGTAACAATCACCTAGTATGTTGATACATGTGAAAATATCAACACAAATACTTACATAAAGACCACAGAAATAGATCCACATATCCTACTAATTAATACCATCCTTTTCATTCTAGTGATATAGTCCACATCCCTGTATACACATAGTCAAATTTATAATGTCACTACAACATATTACTATATTAGCGGCGGACCACTAACGCCCTCCAAATCGGCTGTAATAGGGTATTAGCGGCGGACTTGGTTTTTACCGCTAATGCAGTCTGTAAGTTTCGTGTTTTGAAACAGCAGAGAACATTAGCGGCGGGGTACAGCCGCTAATGCCAATTAAAAATAAAAAAATAATTTTATAAATAATGTTATATAAATATATAAATAATTATTAATTATAAATATATAATAAATTAAATTACAATTAGTATAATTTAAATCCAATAAAATTTATTAATAATTTAAAATTATCTCAAAATAAATTACTTTAACGTTAATTCTATTACAATATTATCTCAAAATTAAACTAAATTATTAAAAAACATAAACAAATTATTCCATAACATCTTCATTAAGGTCTCGAATTATAAAGTCTTAATCTGGATTATTATCGTTACGAGTTCCCGAAGCCCGTGGCAAAGAAGGAACATATGCTTGATCTGATGATAAACCTAGTGTTAGATTCCCTAGTTCAGCTTGGTAAAAAATAGGAGTTGAAAAAAATTGTTGCTCTTGTGACGAACTCCCAAATAATCCTAAATCAGCAAAATTTGAGCCGAGCATAGGAGACTCTGATGGTGTTCTATATAAGAACTGATTTCCCAATGGTGGACGAGACTGTTGTTGCTGTTGAGGAAAAGATTGATGTTGTTGCTGTTGAGGAAAAGATTGATGTTGCTGCTGCGAAATTTTTGGAAATTGTTGTTGCGAAGAAGGCTGAAATTGTGATTGTGAAGGAGGTTGTTGTTGATGTTGTGGAGGAGCAGCAGAACTCTGAGAAGACGAACCACCAGACGACTGCGATTGACTATATGTTTGAATAAAGTTCTCAAATCGTGGGTTATATAAATGAGCACGTTTTTCAGGCGTCAAATTACCCCCCATGTGGCACACATAGTTGAGAATTTTTCTGCCATAGTGTTCATCATTTCAGCAGATGGCGGAGGAGGCACCGTTGACTGACTTTGAGTAAATGACTTCTTTCCTTTGCCTTTTGAGTCTTTTACCCACGCCTCTTTGATAGTCAGATTTTTTGCCTAGAACTATTTCCAGAACGTCGTATTGATAACCAGCATCAAATTCAGTACCAGATGTATCGCTCTGAGATTGTAGTGTGTTAGGATGTTGTGGTAAAATTACAGTCAGAAATATAAAAGGGATCGAAACTTTTAAAATAAATTAAGAAGAATTTTATTATGGGAATGGAGAAAGATTACAACAACTTAATTATGTAGGAGCAGCAATACCCTATATCTTTTAGAGCATTGCTATTAGGCACCAGTGGTGCCTAGCACTTTTTCGACATATCGCGTTGCAATTGACTGGCGATACTCCCTAAAAGCTATTATATTAAATTATATGGGACCCGATACTTAGTTAGACCAATAGCGATATTGACACATAGGAGGATGTTAGGCACTATTGGTGCACTTTAGCATTTCTCATATCTTCTATAATGTGCCCTTAAAAAAACTATACTAATACATCTCTTACTATTTTGTCATCTAGTTCAATTTATTTATTAATATTTTATGGTTGTGTAGTAATTATTTAAGTTTAAGATATTTCGTAAAATTTTTAAAAATTAAAAATAATTTATAATATAAAAATCGGTGTTTAAATGGTAAATTTTACACGTGTATGAAATAAAAACTATGTGTGTAATAGACTATATAAATCTTACTTTTTGTGTTAATTTTTTTCAAATTTTTCAAAATTTTACTAGATATATTAAATAACTACAATTATGAAAATAATTAGACTAGAGAGTGCAGCAGGCCCGTCTCAAGCTAATTGGAGGTTTTGGGCCAAGAAATCTAATTAAGCTTTTTTATATTAAAATTTTTATATTTTTTTATATATTTTGGTAAAAATTTAAAATTTAATATTTTAAAAATGTAATTTGATATTTTTTAATAAAATATTAAATATAGTATCTTAACAAATAAATTAAGTATTCTTTTTAGAATATAATAAAAATTTTAAAAAAACAATAGTAAAAATATAAAATATAATTTTTCTGGCTTTTTTATTAAAAGATTTTTTTAGCTTGAATGGGAGCATTGGATGTAGCCCCTGCTGCTCACTCTTGAGCCAACCCTGAAGTCCATCAATCAGTGCATTCTTTTAAGAGTACATCATAAAAGTTTCTTAAACATTTTACTCTTAACAAAAAGAAAATATATAGACAAAAATTTAACATTATCCTCTCTAATATCTCATTCTCTCACTAATACTATGTTTAATATTAAATTTTAGCTAATAATATACTCATTTAAACTTGCAGTATTATTATTATTTTATTATTAAATTCTACATTTAATTTTATATTATTATTATTTTATATCTTTTTAATAAATTATTAAGTGAGCATTAAATATTGTATTAAAATTTAGTTACAACAACTCTCATATCAAATTTGGTGATTAAAATACTTTATTTTATTTGCAACTAAGATAATTTATGTTTTTGCTCAGTTTATGGGTTGTATTAGAACATTCTTATGGAGTATTAATAGTAGTGCCTAACACCTTATAATTATTTAGTTGATATAGATTTGATAATTAATTGTATGAATAGCACAGTTTAACACTTAATTTGTATCAAAACATGCTAGATATTTTCCACATTAATCTTTATATTATTGACTGGTATCTTTTTTGGTAGGTTTTTTTTTTCATTAGATTTCACAACTACAACTCTTTTTGTTACCAAATGGTCTAGAACTTCAGTAGCTACCAAGAAGTCATTCTTTCCTACTGAAGCGAGCTTGTTACTCTTTAAATATAATTGAACACTTCATTTCATATCATTAGTCTCACCACATATTGTACAAGAATATGGGAAAAAATCATGGTGATGATGATGATCTTCCTCTTTTCGAAACAAAGTCTGCCCAGAGGCGTACCCAATTTAGATTGTTTGTAGGAACGATGTTAGTGGGGATATTCTCTATTTTTGTGTACAGATTAAGGTATATGCCATTCCCAACCAAAGAAGAAGAAGGTGCAGTAGTCATCTTATTGGTTTGGATTGGATTGTTTGTGTCTGAGCTTTGGTTCACTCTTTATTGGTTTGTCACACTTGTAGTTCGATGGAATCCCGTATATCGTCACACTTTCAAAGACAGGCTAATTCACACGTCAGCATATTATTATCCATATCTTTATCATGTATGTATAGATAATATATATTCTAATGGTAATATATAATTTGTATTTAAATAGCAGGTATGGGGAGAAGGATTTGCCGAGGGTGGACATATTTGTGTGCACAGCTGACCCAAAAGCAGAGCCACCGTTAATGGTGGTGAACACGGTGTTGTCAGTGATGGCTTATGACTACCCTCCACACAAGCTTAGCGTCTACCTTTCTGACGATGGTGCTTCGGAATTGACATTTTATGCTTTGTTAGAGGCCTCTGAATTCTCAAAGAAATGGCTTCCTTTCTGTAACAAGTTCAAAGTAGAACCCAGATCTCCTGAGGCTTATTTCACCAACAATAAAGCTTCTCAGCCACTCGATGTCGATGACCATCGTGATCAATGGACCTCCATCAAGGTATATTATATTTATATGTGAAGCAACTCTTCTCTTCTACATGGTGGTTGTCTGGGTTTGCATTATACTTTTCTATGTAGTGCAATTTGCATGGCTTTTAATTATTTTTACTGAAATTTCAATTTGTTAATCTTTGTACAATTTTTTTTTTCAAGTTCTAAAAAATATATGGCTTTTTACATTCTCATGTATATGAATATGAGAGTCAAGTCATAGTTCTCTCACATATTATAATAAATCTAATTTGCATACTAATTAAAACAGAGACACCTTTTGTCATAAAAACAAAACAAAACAGAGATATCTAATCAAAACAGGGAGTAGTTATATTTTTATTTAAAAATTAATTAGATCATATGTGAAAGAGAATCAAGTATTTTTTTTTTCTTTTTATAGAGGCTATATGAAGACATGAAGACAAGAATTGAAAGTGCTACAAAAGTTGGTAAAATTTCAGAAATGTTACGAAGAACACACAAGGGGTTTCTTGACTGGGACTCTGTTTCAAGCAAACGAGATCATCACACCATTATCCAGGCATTACCATTTACCTATTCGTACATATTAATTAATATCCTACTACCATTATAATTCTGATGGTATTGATGCTTTACTTACTAAAAGTAAAAATTAGGATCTTGATAATTAAATCCTGTAAAAGTAATCGTCTGCGATTAAAGTTAAATAACAAGTAACTATATTATGTATGTTAGCATGCTCATTCCTTTCCCATGCATATATGCTTTGTACAGATTATTATCGATGGAAGAGATCCCAAGGCTGTGGACATTGATGGGCATGCTTTGCCAACTTTGGTATATTTGGCACGTGAAAAGAGACCCCAATACCACCACAACTTCAAAGCAGGGGCGATGAACTCACTGGTTTTAAGCTATTTTTTTGGCTGAATATTTTTCTTTTTTATAACTAGCTAAGAAAGAAAACTTACAAGCTAATCTTTCTGTGTCCTACTAGATAAGAGTATCGGCCCAAATCAGCAATGCTCCCATAATTCTCAACGTGGACTGTGACATGTATTCGAACTATTCAGAATCCGTGAGAGATGCAATGTGCTTCTTTTTGGATAAAGAAAAGGGTCATGAGATTGCATATATTCAGTTTCCACAGGCGTTTGAGAACCTCACAGAGAATGATATTTACAGCGGTTCCTTGAGACTTATAATGGAGGTAAATTAGCCCATAGCTAGTGATTTTGAGCACCCTTTTCTTTAATTTGATTTGATAAAGACCAAACCAATGCATGTATATGATGATCCCAAGGTTGATCTTCGAGGATTTGACTCTAATGGAGGGCCTTGCTATATTGGTACCGGGTGCTTTCATAGAAGGGAATCTCTTTCTGGTAAGAAATACGAGGCAAGTAATAAAGTATTACTCGAATGGAAAAGAAAGAATGAAGATAAGGGAATTAGTGCAGAAGCTCTCGAAGAAACATGTAAACTTCTTGCTAGTTGTACCTACGAAGAAAACACTAGTTGGGGAAAAGAGGTTGTTGCACTTACATTAATTCTCATATTCTCTCCTTTAATTGTGTCAAATAATAAGATTTCTTTAACGATTTCACATTAGTATGAATAGTTATACTGCCTTTTGTATTTGTGCTTACTGATATGCAGATGGGTGTGATGTATGGGTGTGCAGTGGAAGATATTTTAACAGGACTTGTGATACAATGTAGAGGATGGAAATCAGTTTATTATAATCCCATTAGAAAGGCCTTTCTAGGAGTTGCTCCTATAACACTTCAACAAGCACTTGTGCAACACAAGAGATGGGGTGAAGGGAATCTTCAAATCTTTCTCTCAAAATACTGTCCCTTAACGTACGGCTACAAAAAGATTCCCCTACGACTTCAACTTTCCTACTTTATCAGCTTGCTCTGGTCTCTAAACTGCTTCGCTTCACTCTACTATGTCATTGTGCCATCACTTTTTCTTCTCAAAGGAATCTCCTTATTTCCTCAGGTAATTAATAACCAAATTAATAATCTTAATTCTAGTAGTTTTTGAACTCTGAACTCTTAAATGTTATCTTACGATCTCATGACAGATTTCCAACATATGGGGTTTATCATTTCTCTACGTCTTCTTTGGCAACCGGGTGTACAGCCTTGGAGAACTTTTGATGTGTGGAGGGACATACTGGGAATGGTTGAACTATCAAAGAATGTGGTTGTTTAAAAGGACCACTTCCTATTTCTTTAGCGTCTTGGACCACGTCATTAGGCTATTGGGATTCACTGATGCAACCTTTATCGTAACTGCAAAGGTGGTTGATGATGATGTTTCTGAGAGATACGAGCGAGAGTTGATAGAATTTGGTACTACTTCGCCAATGTTCACCATTTTGACCACCCTTGCATTGCTTAATGCCTTGGGCTTGATTTGGGGTTTGAAGAGGTTGGTCTTCACTGACCAAAGTTTGGTTCTGAACCCATTTGTATTGCAGGCTAGTCTTTGTGCTCTGCTGGTTTTCATCAACATGCCAATTTACCAAGCTATCTTTTTAAGAAAGGATAAGGGTAGACTTCCCAACTCAGTGATTTATCAATCGATTATGCTCACTCTAGTAGCATGTTCGATTGTTGTTTGTTAGAATATTTGGCGAAACATGTTTTAACTTAAGAGCAGTTGTAGTACTTGGTCAAGCCAAATTGAACTACTTTGCTCAATCTATATGTAATAATGTAATTGTATATAAGCTCTATCTTTATGATATGTTTTTGGGTTAATCAGATTTTACTTGACTAAATTAATGAGATTTTGTATTAGTAAACTGAAAGATAGCAACCAGCAAGCATTTAAAGAATGGCATGAAAGAAGTATGATGAAACAAAAAAAGATCTTAGCTATATTTACAAAAGGGCATTGAGAAAAAAAGAAGTGCAAGATTACAGTTATAATAGCTGAAGCAAAATTTTGGTTTTTAAAATTATATTTTTGTTTGTTTCAGCATAGCTCCAAAAAAAAAAAAAAATGTGCAACTTTACAAATCTGAACTTCTTCAAAAGTCTTCTCATCTTTTTTGGTCCAAACACTACTCTTTCATTTCTAAAAACTGAAAAAAAAATTATTATCCAAACGGATAACCACTGTAGAAAAAAATAATATATTTTTTTTTAACTCAAATTATTTTAGTTCCACTTCTCAAAATCTCCTATATATATACTTGTTAAATTTGTGAACTGATAAATAAAAACTAATGAGTAGAAGAATATGGATAAAAATCATGATGATGATGATGGTTATCTTCCTCTTTTCGAAACAAAGTCAGCCAAGAGCCGTACACAATTTAGATTGTTCGTAGTATCCATGTTAGTGGGGATATGCTCTATTTTTGTGTACAGATTAAGGTATATACCATTCCCAACAAAAGAAGAAGAAGGTGCAGTAGTCATCTTATTGGTTTGGATTGGATTGTTTGTGTCTGAGTTTTGGTTCACTCTTTATTGGTTTGTCACACTTGTGGTTCGGTGGAATCCCGTATATCGTCACACTTTCAAAGACAGACTAATTCTCAAGTTAGCATATTATTATCCATATCTCAATCATGTATGTATAATATATATTCTAATAGTAATATATAATTTGTATTTAAATAGCAGGTATGGGGAGAAGGATTTGCCGGGAGTAGACATATTTGTGTGCACAGCTGACCCAAAAGCAGAGCCACCGTTGATGGTGGTGAACACGGTGTTGTCAGTGATGGCTTATGATTATCCTCCACACAAGCTTAGCGTCTACCTTTCTGACGATGGTGCTTCGGAATTGACATTTTATGCTCTGTTAGAGGCCTCTGAATTCTCAAAGGAATGGCTTCCTTTCTGTAACAAGTTCAAAGTAGAACCCAGGTCTCCTGAGGCTTATTTCACCGAAATTAAAGTTTCTCAACCACTCGATGATGATGATGATGATCATAATCCTAATCATAGTCAGTGGGCCTCCATCAAGGTAAATGTACTCAACATGCAACTGGCCTTGTCGTTTTCTGGCTAGCATTTAATATATATTTTGCATTCAATTCAGTTCTCCCTATATTCAACATATTAGAAACATCAGCATTGCTATTTTTGTACTCGACCACATGAGGTGACAGTGGTTAGCAAATTCTAATGGTACACGGTAATTTTAAATTATTTTAGGGTTATGGTATTTTGGTATTTTATCAACACCCCTATAATTTAGAATTTTCTGAAAATGCGCATCATATTTTTTTGGTAATCTAATCGAAATTTATATATAAACTAGAGACTTAATCCGCGCTTCGCGCGGTGTTAGATAATATTTGTTATTCTTTGTATGTTGTAATTTTTTTTTTACTGAATTAGTGATATGATATAAAACATAATATTATATTGTGAAAATTATTAGATTTTTTTATGTTTTTTATATTTAAATGTGTATAATTTTAGTGATAAATTCAACGGTTTTAATATTATTCTTTATTCTTTTTAAATTAAAAGATATCGTTTTGAATTAAATATTTAATTTTAAAACATGTTCATCTTTTTTTTTTTTTCAATATTTTGTACAATTTTTTAGGATAATCTTTTAGCATTTCACATGAATATTGAATTATTTATATAATTATATATTACGTTATATTTTTCAAATAGAATAAAAATAACTATTAATTATCCTAATTATTTTTTAACTTAAAAACTTTAACTCCAAAAATTGTCATAATAAAACGTATGTAGCATAATATCAAATATTAT
The DNA here is from genome assembly GCF_029168945.1 of Cannabis sativa. Classification (NCBI taxonomy): domain Eukaryota; kingdom Viridiplantae; phylum Streptophyta; class Magnoliopsida; order Rosales; family Cannabaceae; genus Cannabis; species Cannabis sativa. The sequence continues at coordinate 43,629,602 of NC_083601.1, forward strand.
TATTGTTTCGGTTGTTTTTAATATTCTTATAATCATCATTATTGTTGTCATTATCGTTTAATTGTTTTTCTTTAAACACAAAACTTATATAATTAAAATATTAATTAATTAAAAATATATATTTAACACACTATTAAATAATCAAGATGTTATAGTTGTGATTGGCTTTATACTATTTTGTTTTTTTTTCTTTTGATAATTAGTGAATGTCTTCTTACAATTGGTTAAAATAGGCATAATTGGTTGTTTTGTGAAAAATTACTTCATTAAAACTTTTGAAACTTGTAATTGAAGAATCTTCTCTCTTGTAGGATTTCCCCAATAAAACTTTTGAAACCCATACAATAGTCATGTAATAATAATTCTATTACAACAACTCAACTATTTTGAGTAAATGAACTAATTAACCTTGCCTAAAATCATTGTCGACCAATTTTAAAGACATCCTAAAATTAATTTTAAGATAGTTCACAATCTTTAAAGTCTTTAAATTTTGACATAATGAAAACTACACAAAAAAAAAATTGAAAGAAGCTCATGAATAATAACATATGTCACAAAAAGAAAACCAAAATAAATAAATAAATAAATAATAATATTCTTTATTACAAACAAAATAAAAATAGATAGACATACATTGCCTCCACCATATTTGACCCAAAGATTGTGACACTCATTATGACATATATAAATAAGATCAAGTGTCTTTTGACACTTTATAAGTGAGATTATCGATTGCTCATGTTCTTACTACTTTTCTAAATTTTGGAGCTTTCATATATTGATATGCCTACATAATAAAAATATAGGATACATATAAATGCAAAGAAAATAATAAAAAATTATTATTACTATATTTATTATTTTGCAAGAAGGACATCGCTTTCTTAAAAATTAAGAAAAATAGTTTTGAATTAGAGTTTGAGAATTCCATAACAAAACATCAAATTACAAAAAAAAATCTTCCTTTCTAGGAATTTATGGGTTAGAAATGAGAGAAGAAACTCAATAATAAAAAAAAATGAAAGCTTAAACAAAAATATAAGCTAAAAGTGGTTTTATTTTTAAGAAATTCAATTCAAAGATATATGCTACTGAAGGGTCACACAGAGACTAACACAGAGTAATACATCATTAATAATATAACGGTCACTTCAAAATACTTTACAATTTAAAACTATAAAATTTATTACTCTTTATATTTGCTCTAAATACATAAAATGTTTACCTGTGTTGAAATGTTATAACATAAATTTTAATAGTTTAAGGTATACATTGTTCTTTTTACATCAAAGATAAATGGAATGATTAATATATGCATTTTTTCATATAACTAATGTAAACATGTTTTTTTTAAGGAATACAAATAGTTTTTATAAGAATGCTAATAGTTTTTATTTTAAAAAAGAATATTTACATAGTTTTATTGTTATAAACATTTTTTTAGTTATTTTTTTTTTTTTGGACAAAATATGAAAGTCTAAAAAAAAACATTTAAAAATAGAATGGAAAAAATTGAGAATATCATGTAAATAAATTTTTGCCAAGCGTAATTTTTATATTTATAGGGAAATGTTAGGTGGGGATGTCCCTATCGTGTAAGTAGGGATGCTTTTTGGTAATCGAATAACAAAGTTAATTTGCGATAATAATTGAAGAATAAAATTGTGTACAGATGTCTTACCATTAAAAAAATTATATTCACTCTAATTATTATCCTATTTTTGTAAGTTGTTGTATTAGATCACTAATATATCATATAAAGTTTTGCCATCCAAATTCTCTTAAGAATACAAATTTATGTAAAAAATAAAAATTATTTTTATAAAAATCAAAAGATGAATCTATTCTATCATCTATTTAATTTTCAATTTCAATTAATTAGAAATTTTACTATTAAAATAGTAACTAAAAAATAAGAAAGTACTACAAACAATGAAATATTATATTGGCCTTTTTATTATAGATTAAAATTAAATTGTAATGAAATATATAAATTTAATTTAATAGAATAAACAGATAATAAAATTGTTTTATTTTTTTCTACTCTTTAAATATTGAATGACCATAATTATATAACAATGACAATGACATACTTAAAATGCATTAAAAATGTTAAAATTTTGAGAACATAAAAATACTTACCAATAAATAAAAAAAAAAAAAGAGCATACTTCTCGTAAGGTAAAATTTTGAGAACATGCTTTCATCATTCTTCGAGCCTCACACATCATGTTCAACTTTTGGTTATATTTTGAATTTTTTTACTCCAACTTACATCAATATATAATATATAATTAAATTTTTTTAAAAAAAGAATAAATTTAGAAAATTGAGAGAAGAGAAATTGAAAAAAATGACATATAAACTGCCACATGACTCTCCTTTATATATATTGATATTGTGATTAAGAACTAATTAATTATATATATATAAAAAAAAAAAGAAGTAGAATAAACATGTGTATACAAATATGAAATATGTATATAGAGTGAACTTAACATTTTAGTATCTGTGTTTCAAAAAAACATTTTAGCATCTGAAATACTTAGTTTATATTTTGAATATTATTGAATCATATATCAACATAAAAACACTTACCACAACATCAAATTCTTTGATTATAAATGATCCAAAATGTTGACTAATTCTTGAGTACTGCAAATATAACATAATAAATAAAAAAATTTAGAGATCAATGCCATAATAAAAGAAGAAAATTTAAACATATGATAATTAAGCTTAAGAGAAAGAAAAGTAAAAAATAGAAATAAAAAATTAGTACAAAGAACAAAAGATGGCTATGATGAAAAGTAAAAAGGAATCATATATATATATTGAGAGAAAGAGAGCACTTAAATCACTAAAATAAATGAGACCAATACAAAAGTCATATAATAAGTAGTGAAATGAAAAGTCTAGTTTTTTTTTTTTTTTTTTTTTTTGAAAGAAAAATGAAAAGTCTAGTTAACCAATTAATTACGGTTACTTATTATTTTATTTTTTTGAGGGAATTACGGTTACTTATTATTTGTTCAAAAAAAAGTGAAAAAAAAATAATTAAATCAGAGAATATAGAAAGTTAATTAAATGAGAAAACAGACCAAAAAATTATTAAAATTGAAAAAAAAAATTGAAAATTTGAGAGAAGCAAGATTAGGAAATAAGCTTATATGAGTTGCCACATGGAAAGTTTTATACTTTCCTATATATTGATATTGATATATTGATGATTTATTGATATATAGATTTATTAAAAAAAAAAGTGAAAGGTTAATAGTTAGTTTTAAAAAAAAAAAAGTGAAAGGTTAATAGTTAATTCTTATATTATGATATGGTTAAAGTTTTGTTTAAATGCTATATAATTATTCTTAAATGATAAAAAAAATTAATAATCAATAAAAATTTATATGAAGAGCAACGGTTATATAATAACCTTTATTAATATATGTTACATTATTATTAAATGTTAAAAAATGTTACATGTGAAAAAATTAACAAAAATGGTACAAATTTTTTAGTAACCTTTGACAGTGATAAATTAATGTAATAAATTTTAAAACTATTTCATGGGTTTAAATGGTACTAATTAAAAGAAAAGAATAGACTAAATATATAATTAAATATTTTTAGTAAATCTAAAAAATTGAGAGAAGAGAGGTTAGACAAAAATGACATATAAGATGCCACATCAACTTTCCTAAAACTCTCCTTTATATAGATAGATTCTTAAATGAAAATAAATTTTGTTAAGTATAAAAAATGATAAAACACATTAGAAAAATCTTATGATGCCACATCACCTTGCTTAGATAGATATATTGATTTTTAAAATAATTTATATTAATGCATATGTTGGTATAGGAATTTTTTTAAAAAAGAAAAAACAAAATATGAAACACTAAAAAAAGAGTAAAAATAGATTAAAAAATATACATAACATCATTTAACATATTTTGTATATATTGATATTTATAATAGATTAATAGTTAGATGTGGTTATAAGTTATTTCATTATTAATTATTAGTAATAATAATAGATAATAAATGTGTTATACATTAATGTAGATGTTTTATATATAAATTTTTAACTTTAAAAACAATTGAAAAAAATAAAAAAATGACAAATATGAGAAAATTAAGAATAGATGAAAAAACTCATATAGAGTGCCACATAAACTTGTTGATGCTTTCCTTTATATTATATATAGATAGAAAACTAAGCATAAATATTATCACATAAAAGTATGCAATAATGTGGTCTACCCCCAAATTCTAGCCTTAAAAATCTAATTTCCACACTCAATTTCCTAGTTATTTAGTGCATGTTTGTCATCATAACTAAAAAACTGTTTTTTGTTTTTAAAAACAGAAAATTGTTTTTTGAAAACAATTTGGCTTGTTTGGCTTTGTTTTTTGAAAACAGTTTTCAAAAAACAAAGTTACAAAAAATAAGAATTTTGAAAACAACAAACTGTTTTAAAAACCAATTTACTTTTAGTCAATATTGTTTTTAAAAAATACTAACCAAACATGATTTGTTTTTAAAAACTTCAAAAACTATTTTTTTTCTCATTTTTAAAAATAATTTTTTGAAAACAAAAAACAAAAAATAATACCAAACATGCTCTTAGTTTTACAGTTCTCTTACTTCTTTTTTCCGGAGAAATTTCTATTCTTACTTTTTTTTCTGGAGAAATTTCTATTAATTGCATACTATTTAAATAAATAATAAAAAAAACCTATACAAAATATAAATATTTCAAATATATAAATTACATCAATTCAAAGCTTGAAAAACAAACCCTTAATTTGTATTTAATTTATTTCTCAATCAAATATATTAAAATTTATATGAAAGTGACAAATCATGTAAAAGTATTTCCTAACAAAGTTAATCTGAATTTTCTTCAATAATATCATTATTCATTATCACCTTTTTAAATCAAAAGTTAAATTATTGGCTGGTTGGGTCAATATGTGGGAGCGTTGTGTTTAAGTCTAATTAACTTACATTTAAACAAAACTGGATGTACGTTTTTTTCTTCTCTCAATGGAAAATGGCAATATTATTTCCTGGAATCATATATTGGCCAATATTCCAAAGCACACAATACTTCCAACTAACTACTGATAGAATCACTAAGAAAAATAAATAAAAAGATACTTGAAGCAGATAGTAGTCATGTATGTTTCTATTTGAAAATTAATATCTGCTACTTTGATTATATACAATAGAGAATGATATATTTCCCTCATTTAATCTATATTCTATAGAGACTATATGTGGACATGAAGACAAGAATTGAAAGTGCCACAAAAGTTGGCCAAATTTCAGAAATTATGCGAAGAGAACACAAGGGGTTTTGTGAGTGGGACTCTATTTTAAGCAAACGTGATCATCAGACCATTATTCAAGTATTGCCATTCTTACTAGTAACAAAACCATATGATCTTAATCGATTGATTGGTCCTTTAAAAGTTTCCAGTTGAGATTAAATTACTAGCAACTATATAAATAATATGTATGAATTGTAGATTCTTATCGATGGAAGAGACCCCAAGGCAGTAGACATTGATCAACATCCTCTGCCTACTTTAGTATACTTGGCACGTGAAAAGAGACCCCAGTACCACCATAACTTCAAAGCTGGAGCCATGAACTCACTGGTTATAATGATAATTTAGTATTAGCTATTACTAATTAAGAAAGTTTAACTTACACTAAAAGCTTAATTTTCTGTTTCGTAGATAAGAGTATCGGGACAAATTAGCAATGCTCCGATAATTCTCAACGTGGATTGCGACATGTATTCGAACAATTCAGAGTCAGTGAGAGATGCAATGTGCTTCTTTTTAGATGAAAAGAAAGGTCAGGAGATTGCTTATATTCAATTTCCCCAGGCATTTGAGAACATCACTGAGAATGATATTTACAACAATTCTTTAAGAGATTTAATGGAGGTTGGCATGTGCTTAATTAATTACCATATTATATAATAGTACATGTCCTTACTTCTCTTGATTTGATAAGACTATGCATGTAATATGATGATCCCAAGGTTGATCTTCGAGGATTTGACTCTAATGGAGGGCCTTGCTATATTGGAACTGGGTGCTTTCATAGAAGGGAATCTCTGTCTGGTAAGAAATACAATGAAGCGGATAAAATATTACTAGATTGTAAAAGAAAGAGTGAAGATGAGGGAATTAGTGCAGAAGCTCTAGAAGAAACAAGCAAAGTTCTTGCTAACTGTAGCTATGAAGAAAACACTCTGTGGGGAAAAGAGGTTAATTGCACTCAAATAAAATATGTTCAGCTTTGGTAAATTGCGCCGTGTTTTTGTACTAATATCAATATTTGTGCTTATATGCAGATGGGTTTGATGTATGGGTGTTTAGTGGAAGACATGTTAACAGGACTTGTGATACAATGTAGAGGATGGAGATCAGTGTATTATAGTCCAGAGAGAAAAGCTTTTCTAGGAGCTGCTCCTACAACTCTGCTCCAGGTCCTTGTGCAGCAGAAGAGATGGGCTGAAGGAGATCTTCAAATACTTTTGTCAAGGTATTGTCCATTGACCTATGGCTACGGAAAAATTCCCCTTGGACTTCGACTTTCATACTTAGTCTACTTTCTATGGTCCCTTAATTGCTTCGCTTCACTCTACTATGTCATCGTCCCATCACTTTGTCTTCTCAAAGGAATCTCCTTATTTCCTCAGGTAACAAATTAACCATTTGGGATTCTAAATAAGAGTAGTGCTGATGAGTAGAATAATACAATATCATAAGATTAAATCGAAACTTGTCATGGCAGATGTCCAACATATGGTTTGTACCATTTGTCTATGTCTTCTTTGGCAACCGAGTGTACAGCCTTGGAGAACATCTGATGTGTGGAGGGTCATACCGAGAATGGTTCAACTGTCAAAGAATGTGGTTGTTCAAAAGGACAACTTCTTTTTTCTTTGGTTTCTTGGATAACATGATAAGGCTATTGGGATACAGTGGTGCAACCTTCATCATAACTGCAAAGGTGGTTGATGATGATGTTTCTGAAAGATACAAGAAAGAGTTAATAGAATTTGGTACTACTTCGCCAATGTTCACCATTTTGACGACCCTTGCATTGCTCAATGCCTTGGGCTTGATTTGGGGTTTGAAGAGGTTGCTCTTCACAGAGCAGGGTTTGGTTCTGAACCCATTTCTATTGCAAGTGGCTCTTTGTTGTTTGTTGGTTTTCATCAATCTTCCGATTTACCAAGCTATTTTTACAAGAAAGGATAAGGGTAGACTGCCCAACTCAGTGATTTACCAATCGATTATGCTCAATCTAGTAGTATGTTCGATTGTACTTTATTAGAATATTTGGCAAAAAAAAAAGTAATAGTTGTACTTGGTCAAGCCAGCTTGAATTACTCTGGTCATTCCATTTGTAATTTATATAAGTTGAACTATGATCTTTATGCTATGGTTTTCTTTTTGTAGACTAATTTCATTTGTCTAAAAACTTTTCATCATGCTGTTTCTTTTCATGGATAATTTTCTCTATAACTCCCATACTAGGACTAGGAGAAATGGAAGGGGCTAGAAAGAAATGTCACCCAAATATATTATGTTTGTGATCATATAATATAAAAATGGCATAAAAATCAATGAAAAATTGATGTTTATTTTATTTTTATCTAATTAGGATTTTTACTCCTAAATTTTAACTGTACTAAATCATGTTGTTTGAATTTTTTTGGCTATTAAAAATTTTCCCTCAACTATTGAAATTGTTAGATTTAATGACTTATTTAATTTTATTCAATTTTACTGTTTAGGTATTAAATCATGCTCCCTATATTTTAATGCTCCCCATATTTTGATATGTAGCAAATCATGGCCTCAAACTTTAATATATACTAAATCATGATAATTAACTTTTATCCAAACTTTTTTTTTATTAAAATTAGAAAAAAATACATAAATTTAACAATCAATAGTTTAAGCAGTATTTTTAACATCATCAAAGTTGAGGGGCATAATCCATCTAAGGGCTTCTCTGCTGATTGCACAAACACGCGAAGACACCAGTAAATGGCAGTTAATAATATTTTGAAATAATAAATTTAATTTCTAATTTCACAAGTCTCATCTTTCTCTCTCGACTCTCTCTCTCTTGCTATCGCTCCTTTCAATTTCTTATCACCAAAACCATCACCATTGTTGTCAAGTTCTCCTCGGCATGGGTAAGTACATCCCCTAACCTTCACTGCATTTGATTTTCCGTTTTTGTATGTTTAATCGTTGATTCATTGGTAAATATATGGATCTATCCTTATTTTCTTTGTTAATTTTGTCACTAGAACCATGATTATAGTGATCTAGACTAGAAGTGCCTCTATTTCTACATACATTCTGATTTAGTCAATTTTTTTTATCAAAGTTCTTATGATTGGTGATTGATGCTACAAATTACAACAAAGGAAATCAAAGTTATTCAATAAAACAAAATTCTACTTTATTGGCCATGCTCTGTACCTTTAGGTTTTATATATTCTACTTTATTTACTGTTTTTTAGATATTTTATATGGAATTTATGTTAATTTGAGATTTAAAATTTGAAAGTTGTTATTTGATAAGTTATATTATGAAATATTGTTTGTATTTACAATCTAAGAAAATTCTGAAAGATACTGCGTTACAGTGAAAGAACAATTAAGGAAGTAACAAGAAAGAATCACAATTCTCGTCGGATGTTGACACCTGGAGCCTCAAGAAAGAAAAAAGAGAGAGAAGCTTTCTACTCTTTCAAACCCTCGACTCATCCTCTCTCTGTTTCGGCTTCGGCTCAGGCTCAGGCCGCAGCTAAGAGGCAGCAACCAGTATCAAAGCCGGAGGAGCCGGCCTCATCGAACCGGCTCTTAGCCGGATATATGGCTTACGAGTTTTTGACTAAGGGGACGCTGTTCGGTCAGAAGTTCGATCCGGCTAGAGCGGAGGCGGTTCCTGTGGGAGGCGGCGCAGCGGAGTGGAAGAGTCAGAAGGCAGGAGGAGGAAAAGAGGGGAGTTTGAAGAAGGAGCACCAGAGTTACGCTGAGGTTGCGAGCATTTTGAAGAGCGATGGGGCCCACATTCCGGATGTCGTCAACCCGACCCAACTGGCTCGGTGGATTCAGATGTAACTAAATTGTGTACGTATCGACGTAGGGAAACAATTGGATGAGACTGTAGACGTGGCGTCTTCTTATTGGTTGATGCGTTTTAGTTATTTTTTAAAATTTTTTGTTAAAAAGAAAAAAGTCCAGGTAGATCCTCTGTGGTGGAGCTAGTGGTTATTAAAAAGAAAAAGTTGATGATGAAAATGTGAAAATGAATTAGATGATATAAATGTTTCTGATCAGTCAGTCACTCTATTTTTGTTTGTATGTTTTGTTTTCTTTTTTGTCATTAATTTTTATGAAGAATGATTTATGCTTAAAAGTTAAAAGTATTAATGTGATTGTTTCAGTTATATATTAAGATCTATATAAAACCCAAATGAATCAAGTGTTGTCGTTTAGATACATATATAGTATATAGTACGATTGGAAACTGGAGTATGTTTATAAAGAGGTAGAAATATTGTGTTTGACATGATCAATCTTGCTTTGCTGCACAACTTACTGGACATAATCTTTTTGTGAAAGGAATTTCATACTGGATCCAGGGGTATGATCTGTTTGTTTCTTTGACATTTCTATTGAACAATTTTATCTTTTGATGCTAACATAAAATTACTTCTTTCTTCTAGCTCATGTACGTGTGATACAAAACGAATAACGACTCTAATCTTTCTTCTACAATATAATAAGTTCGGAGCTTTCTTCCTTTCAAGTACTTTTGTAAAATATGGTTTTTAGTTTCTAGCTGTTTTATCAATTTGTAAGCTAGACTTCTATAATTAATTCATTTTCACTAATCTGTCAAAAAATTGCTGATATATGGGGTGATCTTGTTTGCCCTTTAGCTGGTTATTTTCCTTTCCATGATACAAATCTCATGGAACTGTACACGAAAATAATTAGCAAGGCAAACTATCATTCTTCTTTCAAATGGATTTGATCTTTCTGGTTTGTTTACAGAATCCACACTCCCTGCCTTGTCGGTCATGTCAAGATTGGCTGCTCAACATTTCAGGTTGGATGTGAAAAAGGACAGAGTCTCTGAAAATGGAAGGTAGAGAAGGACGAATTTCAAGTCACCCTGAGATATATGAATTTACACTCTCCTTTCACCTGATTAGGTAAGCAAAATGAACAAATTAAGATACATATAAGACAAGCTTTAAATGAAATTGTTGTTTGGGCATGGCAAGGTGAACAAAAGCAGTAAGAATGATAACAACACCATCAACATTTAGAACTTGTGTTTTGTCTTGTTTTGTTTAATTGATTTGATGTGTTTTTGGTATTTTGTACATAATTAAGGTGGAAAGCATTTAACTGTGTATCTCTAAAGTAAAGTTGTTTTTCAACACCGGACAAGGGCTAGGACCAGAGTACCAAAAAGGTGATTTTCAAATTCACTATTCAATGTATCACACTTGATCCCTTTTTGTGCAAAATAGTTTTGGAAATGACTTTTTTTTTAGATGGTAAAAAGTCTACATGATAATTGGAATCTTTTTCGTTTTTATGCAGGTTTGTTAAACTTCATAGGAAACCTCATATTTGTTGGGAGAAAAAATAGACACAACTTCATAATCTTACGAGGCATAGATAATGGTCACTATTAGTGCTCTACAATCTTATGAGAGGTGAAAGCTTCATTTTATAGATCTATATTTTAACTAGGATAGTTCATCCAATATATGCGAGCAAATATGACTTGCAGGTGCAAAAGAAGCTCATTCAATTTCATTACATTTTGAAATTTTAGCACTAATTAATGCTTGCAGACTGTTCATTTCTTATAAGTAAAGGCCCATTTTACCTTCTGAGCCTTTTTTAAATATTTACTCATTTATTTTCAGTATTTTATAGTGTTTTAATCAAGGTTTGAATCATTGTCCAATTCTTGATGATGAATTAGTTCGCAATCGAATTCGCATTCCCAGGCCATCTTTGTTACTATGGGATTTGTTTTTAGATGAAACGAAGTTATCTGAATTATCATCTTTAATATATATAAAATTTATTAGGAAATCTAATATATAAGTTTATTTTCTCTCAAAAAAAAAAGTTTACTCAAAAAAAAAAAAGTTTATTTTCTCTCAGTCTTATGTAGGTCATGAACATAGCTAGTGATGCAAGACTTGGATGCTTGGATGTTATAAAGAAAAAGCACTTGAGAATTATTATTGTTCTAGTTACACATTGTATTGTATTTTTAAGGAATGCATGTATTAAGATTTTTTTTTTAAAGGAAGGAATAATCCCATTGAAAGGCACAAATCCAATAGAGTCACAGACATTGAAAAATAATCAGACTTGGAGAGCGAGTGTAAACCAGGCTACCAAATTTGAGAGACATTTAAAAAAATAAAGCAATACGAACTAGAGAATTAGTAGCCTGACTACGTTGTGAAAAAAAAGAGAAGCACTTTTAATATCTGTACAATTGTACCATACTCAATAAACATTTTATCATTACATGAGATAGCTTGCACCAAGCGGAGACAATCAAAGAACATTGTAAACCTTAAATAACCAAGCCTGAGACAAAGAAGAAGATCTTGCAATAAAGTCACTGCATCTGCCAGCCTGATTAATCAACACCGCCCCAAGCCCAATCATTCAGTCTTGATTTATCCACAAATATAGATTGACATCACTCAACACCAAATCAGTATTTGAGTTTCCATGAGAAGGATTACTCGCGCGTGGAACACTTAGTACCACATCCGGAGACCGAAAGAATTTGAGAGGCTGTTTGACTTTATAATTTAAAAATTGTTTTCTGTTTTTTAAAACTGAAAACAGTTTTTAAAAACTATTAGGAGTCATTTGGCAAAAATTTTTAAAAAATGTTTTTTAAAAATTGAGTTTTAAAAAAAATAGAAAATAAAAAACATCAAAATATTGTTTTTAATTTTCAAAAATAATTTTTTTTGTCTAACATATTATATTTTATATTTTGCTCACATATTCGGATCCTAGACTCGAAACTATATCCGAATTTAAATCCGGATGGGTTAATGTCATGGTATGGTGCTAAAATATTAATTTTTTTTCGTAAGAAAAAATCTAAAAACAGTTTTTAAAAATTTGTGCCAAACACCATTAAATTTTTAAAATGACAAAAAATTATTTTCTATTCTCATTTTAAAAACACAATTTTAAAAATTGAAAATTGAAAACACAGCCAAACAAGCTCAGCATCTTGCAAAAAAAACTCTAGAATCCGAGAGCAAGTTACGGTCATGGACAAAAGTGTTTCATTTGTGTCATATCCGCCGACAAAAAACAACAAACTCCTCCATTTCATGCTTGGAAAGAATATCTATACAACCCACCAACACTAAGACCTCATAAAAGTTAGAAGCCCCTTTTAGCACATCAAGATCTTTCAGCAGCTACCCTTATCTAATCCCTTTAAAAGAAGGGCAAAACCCAAAAGCATGCACAATAGTCTTATTATTTCAAAAGTAAATAGGACAAACATTTGTAGCATCCATTTCATATTTAGAAAGATTAGGATAACAAGGTAAAAAATTTAAGCCCGCTTTCCAAATAAAATTCTTAATGGTGAAACAGAGAGGGACCACAAGAATATCCACCAACAAGACGGACCAGAAGAGGCTGCTACTTGGCCCCACTCCAACCTTACCACAGAACTCCAATACTCACTTTTGACCGTATACTGACCCTTATCTATGTAGGTCCATATCAAATAATCCTGCCTAGCATAAATTTAAGTCCAATATCTATAGTATAGGTTACTACATTTAAGTCTTGTTTCTGTACTTTTATTAATTGTGGACCCTAGTCCTCTACCTCTTATTCGAGTAGCTTCTATATTTGTTATATTTATATAGGTGGCAAATTTTGTTCTTTTCCAAAATTATACTTAAATTTACTAATGCAATTACAACACACAATATCTCAAATATTTTGATTTAAAGAAATGCTATGTAGCTAGCAATAATGCTCTTTACTTTAATAAGTAACTAGAGACTTAATCCGCGCTTCGCGCGGTGTTAGATAATATTTGTTATTCTTTGTATGTTGTAATTTTTTTTTTACTGAATTAGTGATATGATATAAAACATAATATTATATTGTGAAAATTATTAGATTTTTTTATGTTTTTTATATTTAAATGTGTATAATTTTAGTGATAAATTCAACGGTTTTAATATTATTCTTTATTCTTTTTAAATTAAAAGATATCGTTTTGAATTAAATATTTAATTTTAAAACATGTTCATCTTTTTTTTTTTTTCAATATTTTGTACAATTTTTTAGGATAATCTTTTAGCATTTCACATGAATATTGAATTATTTATATAATTATATATTACGTTATATTTTTCAAATAGAATAAAAATAACTATTAATTATCCTAATTATTTTTTAACTTAAAAACTTTAACTCCAAAAATTGTCATAATAAAACGTATGTAGCATAATATCAAATATTATTATTGTTTCGGTTGTTTTTAATATTCTTATAATCATCATTATTGTTGTCATTATCGTTTAATTGTTTTTCTTTAAACACAAAACTTATATAATTAAAATATTAATTAATTAAAAATATATATTTAACACACTATTAAATAATCAAGATGTTATAGTTGTGATTGGCTTTATACTATTTTGTTTTTTTTTTCTTTTGATAATTAGTGAATGTCTTCTTACAATTGGTTAAAATAGGCATAATTGGTTGTTTTGTGAAAAATTACTTCATTAAAACTTTTGAAACTTGTAATTGAAGAATCTTCTCTCTTGTAGGATTTCCCCAATAAAACTTTTGAAACCCATACAATAGTCATGTAATAATAATTCTATTACAACAACTCAACTATTTTGAGTAAATGAACTAATTAACCTTGCCTAAAATCATTGTCGACCAATTTTAAAGACATCCTAAAATTAATTTTAAGATAGTTCACAATCTTTAAAGTCTTTAAATTTTGACATAATGAAAACTACACAAAAAAAAAATTGAAAGAAGCTCATGAATAATAACATATGTCACAAAAAGAAAACCAAAATAAATAAATAAATAAATAATAATATTCTTTATTACAAACAAAATAAAAATAGATAGACATACATTGCCTCCACCATATTTGACCCAAAGATTGTGACACTCATTATGACATATATAAATAAGATCAAGTGTCTTTTGACACTTTATAAGTGAGATTATCGATTGCTCATGTTCTTACTACTTTTCTAAATTTTGGAGCTTTCATATATTGATATGCCTACATAATAAAAATATAGGATACATATAAATGCAAAGAAAATAATAAAAAATTATTATTACTATATTTATTATTTTGCAAGAAGGACATCGCTTTCTTAAAAATTAAGAAAAATAGTTTTGAATTAGAGTTTGAGAATTCCATAACAAAACATCAAATTACAAAAAAAAATCTTCCTTTCTAGGAATTTATGGGTTAGAAATGAGAGAAGAAACTCAATAATAAAAAAAAAATGAAAGCTTAAACAAAAATATAAGCTAAAAATGGTTTTATTTTTAAGAAATTCAATTCAAAGATATATGCTACCTAAGGGTCACACGGAACTATAACACAGTAATACATCATTAATAATATAACGGTCACTTCAAAATACTTTACAATTTAAAACTATAAAATTTATTACTCTTTATATTTGCTCTAAATACATAAAATGTTTACCTGTGTTGAAATGTTATAACATAAATTTTAATAGTTTAAGGTATACATTGTTCTTTTTACATCAAAGATAAATGGAATGATTAATATATGCATTTTTTCATATAACTAATGTAAACATGTTTTTTTTAAGGAATACAAATAGTTTTTATAAGAATGCTAATAGTTTTTATTTTAAAAAAGAATATTTACATAGTTTTATTGTTATAAACATTTTTTTAGTTATTTTTTTGGACAAAATATGAAAGTCTAAAAAAAAACATTTAAAAATAGAATGGAAAAAATTGAGAATATCATGTAAATAAATTTTTGCCAAGCGTAATTTTTATATTTATAGGGAAATGTTAGGTGGGGATGTCCCTATCGTGTAAGTAGGGATGCTTTTTGGTAATCGAATAACAAAGTTAATTTGCGATAATAATTGAAGAATAAAATTGTGTACAGATGTCTTACCATTAAAAAAATTATATTCACTCTAATTATTATCCTATTTTTGTAAGTTGTTGTATTAGATCACTAATATATCATATAAAGTTTTGCCATCCAAATTCTCTTAAGAATACAAATTTATGTAAAAAATAAAAATTATTTTTATAAAAATCAAAAGATGAATCTATTCTATCATCTATTTAATTTTCAATTTCAATTAATTAGAAATTTTACTATTAAAATAGTAACTAAAAAATAAGAAAGTACTACAAACAATGAAATATTATATTGGCCTTTTTATTATAGATTAAAATTAAATTGTAATGAAATATATAAATTTAATTTAATAGAATAAACAGATAATAAAATTGTTTTATTTTTTTCTACTCTTTAAATATTGAATGACCATAATTATATAACAATGACAATGACATACTTAAAATGCATTAAAAATGTTAAAATTTTGAGAACATAAAAATACTTACCAATAAATAAAAAAAAGAGCATACTTCTCGTAAGGTAAAATTTTGAGAACATGCTTTCATCATTCTTCGAGCCTCACACATCATGTTCAACTTTTGGTTATATTTTGAATTTTTTTACTCCAACTTACATCAATATATAATATATAATTAAATTTTTTTAAAAAAAGAATAAATTTAGAAAATTGAGAGAAGAGAAATTGAAAAAAATGACATATAAACTGCCACATGACTCTCCTTTATATATATTGATATTGTGATTAAGAACTAATTAATTATATATATATAAAAAAAAAAAGAAGTAGAATAAACATGTGTATACAAATATGAAATATGTATATAGAGTGAACTTAACATTTTAGTATCTGTGTTTCAAAAAAACATTTTAGCATCTGAAATACTTAGTTTATATTTTGAATATTATTGAATCATATATCAACATAAAAACACTTACCACAACATCAAATTCTTTGATTATAAATGATCCAAAATGTTGACTAATTCTTGAGTACTGCAAATATAACATAATAAATAAAAAAATTTAGAGATCAATGCCATAATAAAAGAAGAAAATTTAAACATATGATAATTAAGCTTAAGAGAAAGAAAAGTAAAAAATAGAAATAAAAAATTAGTACAAAGAACAAAAGATGGCTATGATGAAAAGTAAAAAGGAATCATATATATATATTGAGAGAAAGAGAGCACTTAAATCACTAAAATAAATGAGACCAATACAAAAGTCATATAATAAGTAGTGAAATGAAAAGTCTAGCTTTTTTTTTTTTTTTTTTTTTGAAAGAAAAATGAAAAGTCTAGTTAACCAATTAATTACGGTTACTTATTATTTTATTTTTTTGAGGGAATTACGGTTACTTATTATTTGTTCAAAAAAAAGTGAAAAAAAAAATAATTAAATCAGAGAATATAGAAAGTTAATTAAATGAGAAAACAGACCAAAAAATTATTAAAATTGAAAAAAAAAAATTGAAAATTTGAGAGAAGCAAGATTAGGAAATAAGCTTATATGAGTTGCCACATGGAAAGTTTTATACTTTCCTATATATTGATATTGATATATTGATGATTTATTGATATATAGATTTATTAAAAAAAAAGTGAAAGGTTAATAGTTAATTTTTTAAAAAAAAAGTGAAAGGTTAATAGTTAATTCTTATATTATTATATGGTTAAAGTTTTGTTTAAATGCTATATAATTATTCTTAAATGATAAAAAAAATTAATAATCAATAAAAATTTATATGAAGAGCAACGGTTATATAATAACCTTTATTAATATATGTTACATTATTATTAAATGTTAAAAAATGTTACATGTGAAAAAATTAACAAAAATGGTACAAATTTTTTAGTAACCTTTGACAGTGATAAATTAATGTAATAAATTTTAAAACTATTTCATGGGTTTAAATGGTACTAATTAAAAGAAAAGAATAGACTAAATATATAATTAAATATTTTTAGTAAATCTAAAAAATTGAGAGAAGAGAGGTTAGACAAAAATGACATATAAGATGCCACATCAACTTTCCTAAAACTCTCCTTTATATAGATAGATTCTTAAATGAAAATAAATTTTGTTAAGTATAAAAAATGATAAAACACATTAGAAAAATCTTATGATGCCACATCACCTTGCTTAGATAGATATATTGATTTTTAAAATAATTTATATTAATGCATATGTTGGTATAGGAATTTTTTTAAAAAAGAAAAAACAAAATATGAAACACTAAAAAAAGAGTAAAAATAGATTAAAAAATATACATAACATCATTTAACATATTTTGTATATATTGATATTTATAATAGATTAATAGTTAGATGTGGTTATAAGTTATTTCATTATTAATTATTAGTAATAATAATAGATAATAAATGTGTTATACATTAATGTAGATGTTTTATATATAAATTTTTAACTTTAAAAATAATTGAAAAAAATAAAAAAATGACAAATATGAGAAAATTAAGAATAGATGAAAAAACTCATATAGAGTGCCACATAAACTTGTTGATGCTTTCCTTTATATTATATATAGATTTATTAGAGCCACGTGCTGATTACTCTTGAATTCTACCTCATCCATATCTTCAAGTTTGGTGTCGATAAGTTGCTCCAAAAATCTACTATATATATACTTGTTAAATTTGTGAAATATTGATAAATGAAAACTAAAAATAAGTAGAAAAATATGGGAAAAAATCATGATGGTCTTCCTCTTTTCGAAACCAAATCTGCCAAGAGGCGTACCCAATTTAAATTGTTCATAGTATCCATGTTAGTGGGGATATGCTCTATTTTTGTGTACAGACTAAGGTATATGCCATTCTCAACCAAAGAAGAAGAAGGTGCAGTAGTCATCTTATTGGTTTGGATTGGATTGTTTGTGTCTGACCTTTGGTTCACTCTTTATTGGTTTGTCACACTTGTAGTTCGATGGAATCCCATATATCGTCACACTTTCAATGACAGGCTAATTCTCAAGTCAGCATATTATTATCCATATCTCTACCATGTATGTATAATATATATTCTATTCTAATAGTAATATGTAATTTGGATTTAAATAGCAGGTATGGGGAGAAGGATTTGCCAGGGGTGGACATATTTGTGTGCACAGCTAACCCAAAAGCAGAGCCACCGTTAATGGTGGTGAACACGGTGTTGTCAGTGATGGCTTATGACTACCCTCCACACAAGCTTAGCGTCTACCTTTCTGACGATGGTGCTTCGGAGTTGACATTTTATGCTCTGTTAGAGGCCTCTGAATTCTCAAAGAAATGGCTTCCTTTCTGTAGCAAGTTCGAAGTAGAACCCAGATCTCCTGAGGTTTATTTCACAAACAATGAAGCTTCTCAACCACTCGATGATCATCATGGTCAATGGGCCTCCATCAAGGTATATTATATATTAATTATATGTGAAGTTGCTCTCCTCTTCTACATGCAAACTCACATAAATATATTTAGTTAAAACGTAAACATATTATATAGAGTTTTTGGTGGCTAAACTTTTTTAATTAATAGTTTCTATTGCACATAATCCTTCAAGTTCAAATTAATATCAGTCGGTTGACTTACATAAACTATTATATGTATACTTGGATAGTTTTATAGACGTGACACAATTATATTAATACGTAAATATTATATTATTTCAAAATTTATTTTAAAATTAAATAAAATCTTATAAATAAAAAATAAAATATTTAAAAAATATATTATCAATGTTGAAATATCTTTTTATAATTTTTAAATAATAATATTAGGTATATCAATATAAATATATTACATATACAAGAGTATATATATGTAAATAATTTATGTTGATAGTTAATTATGAAAAAGAAATGATATTTTAATATTGTAACAAATTAAATTTGGAGGATTTTATTACTACCAAAATTTAAGCTTAAAGATTAAATACAAATAAAATAATAATTAAGAAGGTTTATATATATGTATGATTTATAGCAGTACTGTTTTTTTTTAAGAGAGATCGTCTTTTTTTTTTTTTTCTCTTTTGTCTTTTTTGAGTAGTGAGTGTTAATTTAAATAACGTGTTGATTAATAAAATTGTTACAATGTGTACGTAATATATTTTTAGTTAATATAAGGTTATTAATTATGGTTAAATTTGTATCTGCACTTATATATGAAATCTGTTATAGGATAATGTCTCAGTAAAAATAAGAGTTATTTTTTTTTAATTTGTGTCATTATTTTATTTTATATCTATACATATTTAATATTATTTTTTTATATATATTTTTTAGATATATAATTATTAGTCAAAAATACTACTATTTCTTTTTATTATTTCACTTTCATGCACACACACACCCAGCTCGTGTTTCAAAACAAATTTCATTAGTCTATTATATCTACTTTTCAAACTAATTAGTAATATTTTTTTCCTTTTTAAACAAAATAATTTGTTTTTACTTCATTTGATTGCACATTAATTATTTAAATATAAAAATAGATAGACCAAATAATGGAGATATTCCAAACAATATAAATTATTCAAAAAATAAAAAACTTTGAGAACCAATTTCTGACAATCTAATTTTTTAAAATAATATTATTTAAAAGTAATAAATAACAAATTATGTAAATTGTTGATTCGTTAACACAACTTTTGTTTCGGCACATTACTTGGTCGATCCAATTAGCGTATATGCTTTCCTAATCGTCGTCCTCTGGTGGACCAGACAAAGAAAGCAACCCTTCTTCAACTCTAAAAAATAATGTATTGTATAAAATTTAATGTTATCTTTTATAATAATAATTTTTTATAGTGATCGAATTAGATAATGTATTATTTTTTTAAAAAATTTAATTTTTTTTTATATATTTTTATTGTATAAAAAAATACAAAAATAATAACAAAATTATATAAAAGTAACAAAAAAAATAGTATCAAAATAACAACAAAAAAAATAACATACAAATAATAAAAAAAAATCAACCGTATTTAAAATTAATAATCATATTTCTATAATAATTTTTTAATTTTATTTATGAAATAATCACTCGACAACAATATGAGTCACCCCATTAGAGTTGGCCCAATAACTCATCAATAAAATCATTATGTTTGCGTCTAAAACTTTAACTTGACATTTAAACAAAAATTAGATTTTCGATTTTGTCTTTTCTGATCAATGGAGAATGGAAAATGACAGTCAACTGTAATATATATTGTCCAATATTCCAAATCATTCATATACTATTAACATACAAGTTTTCTTCTTTTGTTTTTTCTGAAATGAAAACAAAAGAAAATAAGGTGATAGAAAGTGGTGAAAGAAAAGTACGACTTATGAGAGATAAAACGGAGTGAATATTGATATGATAGACATAGACTAGAAAATAGATTATACTGAAATTATTCAAAATAAATTTAAAATAACTCATTTTTGTTTATAAAAACCTTGATTCTTATTTGATAAAAAAATAAACAATAAAAAAGTGTTATATTTTCACTTTCATATAAACATATACATATATTTTACGATCATTTAATAAATTAATAGGCTTAGTCACAGGTGCTCAAACCTACGCCTCTCCTTTTTTCCCATCCCTCCTTCACCACTAAACTAGCCTTAGTGGCTTACTTTCATATATATAACAATCTAAGTAAGAAAGATTTTTAGCATAAAAAAATAAATAAATAAAAGAGAGAGATTTCAAATTTTTAATAAAAACAGAGTATACACAAATAATGACCCATTTAATCTCCGGCCCCTAGCTCCCTCATTGAGTATGCATGATTATATTTGAAAATTAATTTCCTCCTATATTTTCCTCATTTTATAGAGACTATATGAGGACATGAAGAGAAGGATTGAAAGTGCCACAAAAGCTGGTCAAATTTCAGAATCGATACGTAGGGGACACAAGGGATTTCGTGAGTGGGACTATGTCTTAAGCAAACGTGATCATCAGACCATTATTCAAGTATTACTATCCTACTACCGTTATAATTCCAATCATGATATTAATGCTATACTTGTCAATAGTAGAGAATCAGGATCTTAATCATACATGCATCGTACAGATTCTTATCGATGGAAGAGACCCCGAGGCTATGGACATTGATGGACATCCTTTGCCAACTTTAGTATATTTGGCACGTGAAAAGAGACCTCAATACCACCATAACTTCAAAGCAGGGGCGATGAACTCACTGGTTATATAATAATACTTAAGCTATAATTAATCAGTTCCTTCTTTTAATCAATGTAATAGCTAACTAAGAGCTGAATTTTCTTTTCTAGATAAGAGTATTGGCAAACATTAGCAATGCTCCGATAATCCTCAACTTAGACTGCGACATGTATTCAAACCATTCTGAATCAGTGAAAGATGCAATGTGCTTCTTTCTGGATAAAGAGAAGGGCTACGAGATTGCCTTCGTTCAGTTTCCGCAGGCATTTGAGAACCTCACCCAGCATGATATTTACAGTAGTTCCTTGAGAGTTATAATGGAGGTTAGTCTTGTTTGTACTTACTATATTAGTACAAACAAACCCTTTCTATTTTTGGTTCCAAGTTAGTACTCTTGATTTGATAAGACCATGCATGATGATCCCTAGGTTGAGCTTCGAGGATTCGACACTAGTGGAGGTCCTTGCTATATTGGCACTGGGTGCTTTCACAGAAGGGAATCTCTTTCTGGTAAGA
Organism: Cannabis sativa; assembly: GCF_029168945.1. NCBI lineage: Eukaryota > Viridiplantae > Streptophyta > Magnoliopsida > Rosales > Cannabaceae > Cannabis > Cannabis sativa. The sequence goes on from NC_083601.1 coordinate 43,651,565, forward strand.
AATACAACGAAGCGAGTAAAGTAATACTAGACTGGAAAAGAAAGAATGAAGATGAGGGAATTAGTGCAGAAGCTCTTGAAGAAACAACCAAAGTTCTTGCTAGTTGTACTTTCGAAGAGAACACTCAGTGGGGAAAAGAGGTTGCACTTATATTCTCCTCTTCAAGAGTCGAATAATAAGTTTTTCTTTAACAATTTCTGATTAGTTGAAAATAACGTACGGTGGCAAAATCAGTATGAGTGGTAATTATATTCTGCTATTAATATTTGTGCTTACATTATACTGATATGCAGATGGGTGTGATGTATGGGTGTTTGGTGGAAGACGTTTTAACAGGACTTGTGATACAGTGTAGAGGATGGAGATCAGTTTATTATAATCCAGAGAAAAAGGCCTTTCTAGGAGCTGCTCCTACAACACTGCTGCAAACACTTGTGCAGCACAAGAGATGGGCTGAAGGATGTCTTCAAATCTTTCTCTCAAAGTATTGTCCCATGACCTATGGCTACAAAAAGATTCCCCTAGGACTTCGAGTTTCATACTTAGTCTACTTGCTATGGTCCCTAAACTCCTTTGCTTCACTCTATTATGTCACTGTGCCATCACTCTGTCTACTCAAAGGAATCTCCTTATTTCCTCAGGTAAATTGTTATCTTATGATTTCTTAAGTAGAATAATGCATCAAAATAAATAGTACCTTGTCATGGCAGATCTCCAGCATATGGGTTGCACCATTTCTCTATGTCTTCTTAGGCAACCGAGGGTACAGCCTTGGAGAATTTCTGATGTGTGGAGGAACCTACCGGGAATGGTTGAACAATCAAAGAATGTGGCTGTTTAACAGGACAACTTCCTATTTCTTTACTGTCTTGGACCACATGCTAAAGTTATTGGGGTTCACTGATGAAGCCTTCATCATAACTGCAAAGGTAGCTGATGACGATGTTTCTGAGAGATACAAGCAAGAGCTAATGGAGTTCGGTATTGCTTCACCAATGTTTACCATCTTGACAGCACTTGCATTGCTTAATGCCTTGGGTTTTATCTGGGGATTGAAGAAGTTAATCTTCACTCAACAGAGTTTGTATATGAACCCATTTGCACTGCAGGTCGTTCTTTCTGGTCTGCTGGTTTTCGTCAACCTGCCAATTTACGAAGCCATCTTTTTAAGAAAGGATAAGGGTAGACTGCCCAACTCAGTGATTTACCAGTCAATTATGCTCACTTTAGTTGCATGCTCCATCGTTCTTTATTAGAATCATTGGTAAAGATAACTTAATATTTTAATTAATGACCAGTAATTGATCAAGCCGACTTGAAGTACCCTGCTCAATGTATTTGTAATTGAATAAGCTGAACCTTCATGTGATGTATTCTTTGGACCAATTTCATTGCATGCATTAGAATAAATAAGCTGCTTCTTTTCGTGGACGACTCGATTGCAAATTGCTCACATACCATATGCCAGAGTATAAGACCTTGGAGAAACTTATAACTCCAGTTTATAATAGCACAGGAAAGGGAAGGATTAAAAAGAACAAAGAATGCAAGACATAAACACTGAAGGCATGATAAGTTGGAACAGAGAACATTGCTTTTCTTTTTTTCTTAATAAATCCGTTACAGAATTATTATTATTATTATCAATATTATTATTGCTACTTATTTTTTTAGCAACAAATTTTAAACATAATACTGGCCATGATTATGGTAAACAATAAATTCAAGATCATAAGGAAGATAGTCCTATCCTTGATACCGACCTGCAATATGAAATTAAAACCTTTTTAAATTATTATTAAGCTTCAGAAAATTCAAAGGAGGCAAAGATCAAAATTATCTTTCAGTTCTTAGATACTGAAAACAAATCGAGATGATAACAAGAAAATAAAAATTCAATCAAGATAAGCTCAAAAACAATTACAGGTCTTACATGAGCTCAAGAACAAGTGAAGAAGCTCCCCCGCCACCATTGCATATGGCACCAACCCCGTACTTTCCATTTTTATGTCTTAGTACCTGCAACAATATTATTCATTTCCAAAATTCCAACAAGTTAAATACACCAGAGAGAACTCTTTTATTTCCACCGCAGCTAAACTCTCAACAGATATTTAAAAGAATATCACTTCACATGTCTATATGTAGAGAATGTGTCCATACATATGACCATGGATTATGATTTTAGATCATTAAGAGAACACGTAAACAAAACCAGAGAACTATATAATGACATTAGAACATTAAACTAGGTACACAGAGCAGGGATGGGAATCTTATAAATTAAAATTACCCCTAACAATGTGACCAAGATACGAGCTCCACTGCATCCAAGTGGGTGTCCCAATGATACAGCCCCACCATGAACATTAAGGCTTTCCTGAAATACACAGAAATTGGAAGGGAAAAAAATGTAGATAAGGATATTGAGCAAAATGAAGAAAATCAAATGAAAGTGGACAGATGAATGACTATAGCAAATGCAGAAAATGTAGGAATGATCAGATTTGCAATAGCAGATATTTTAGACTTATAGCGCGCTACACCAACTTGAAAGAAATGATCTAGTTTTCTCCTAACTCACAGGATTCAGACCAAGCAGCTTTTGATTCGCTAGAGCTACAACCTGGAGTGGAAAAGAACAAATATAAATGAATGAAACCCAAAAAAAATGCTTACTAAATCAGGAACAGAGAGAGATTATAAGTACTAAAATCTTACAGAAAACGCTTCATTTATTTCATAGTAATCAATCTGAGAAGCATCTAAACCAGCGCTTAAAATGGCTTTCGGAATCACAAGGGCTGGAGCAGTTGTGAAGAATTCAGGTGCCTGCAAAGATAATCTTCTTTGAGCTATGTTTCAGCAACAGTAAAATAGAACTAGGAAGCCAATACATTTTTAAGAGTACCTGAGCTGCATCAGCGTATCCCTTAATCTTTGCAATTACGTGCAATCCAAGTTGAAGCGCTTTCTCTCCACTCACTAGGACTAATGCAGCAGCACCATCACTATTCATGATAAAAGAACCAAACTATATTAAGGCAACTTAAAATCTGCAACCCTAGAAAATAAACCAGTTTTGTTGTAGTATAAACTTCAAGAATCACAATTACTAAACCAGTTGCTGAAATGTATATGAATATTTTAGACAGCACATGCCTGCTTAAAACAACATATCCAATTGCATTACCACACTTGAAACAATTCTACTTTCTATATTTATGTTGGGGGAGAGAGAGAGAGGGGAGAACCTTATGATAGAAGCATTGCCAGCCGTAACAGAGCCCCCGTTCTGCTTGAAACTAGGTCTGAGTTTTCTCAATTTTGCAGCATCGAACTATGAAGAGATACAAAAGAAAAACAATATGAAGCAAGTATTGCAAAATTTGGTATTTACCATTTAGTATAAAAATCACCCATATCCCATTCTTAAAAAACAAACGAATGGACCTCAGGAAATCCTAGTACCTAAAAGCAATCAGAGAAGAAACTTCTAGTTATGGAATAAAACTGTCTTTCAAATGGGCAAGCAGAGAAGAAATATGGATACTGAACTGACTATAATTTTAATATTTGCACTGTGAAAAAAATAACAGAAATTACAACAGTAGCTTATGTAATTTACTGTCAGAAGAACAATTTACTATTTCTATAATATGTACATACCTTTTCCAGACCTTCATCCTTGTCAACAATTATGGATGGCTTCCCTCGCCCCCCAGGCACTTCAACCTACAGAAAATTGTGAACTAAGATGGATATTTTAAATTAATTTCAAACATAAAATAATAGTTTTATAAAGCAGTAAGTCGTACGGGAGCTATTTCCCATGCAAATAAACCATTTTTTTGTGCAGCCATTCCTCGGTTAAAGCTTTGTATTGCATAAGCATCCTGCAGTTAAAAAAACCCATAAAAGCAAAAAAATAATTAAAGCTCACCAGGGACTGATGGTAAGAACAAGCTAACATGATATGATGAAACATATTAAATGAAACTGAACACTGAAAATTTACAGTCTTATTGTTATCCAACGTACATCTATGTCTCTTCCAACTACTTACAAAGTTTTGGTAATGATTAATAAACTACCTTGTGCAAAAATAAATGAAGTGAACTCATATTTGTTTGAGAAGGTTCATTTGATTTCTGAACAACGTGTACTATCATAATATCCTAGACCTGACATTTGAACAATTTTTTGCAGAATAATACCTGTTCTTCTCTCGAGATAGTATATTTTTCAGCACATATCTCCGCACAAACTCCCATTCCAAAATCATTATAGACATCCCACAAGCCATCTTTAAGCATGCCATCAATTATCTTTTCATGTCCTAATCGAGATCCTTTTCTGGTAACAAAATGAGTCATAATGGTTTATAAAAGTGTAAATGAAAGGGTTTAGACAAATACACAATGAAATTATTTCATCAAAGAAAGTCTTGCTTGTTGAATCAAGTACCATAAAAACATAAACTTTTCAATCAAGTGAAGCAGCAATAGATCCAAAACTCATGTATGGTCTAATTGAGTTGTTAATGATGAATTTCCATACATGACCAATTTAAGCATATTGAACCATTTCATAACTAGACTAGAGTTTTTTTTTTTCCTATTCACTCAAGCATAACTAGACTAGAGTTAACTATTCATCTTCCAATTTTATTCTGTTCCAGAGGCAAAATGGTCTAACCTTACATCTGGAAGGTACTTAGGGGTATTAGACATACTCTCCATTCCACCAGCCACAACAATGTCATTGGAACCAAGCTGAATACTTTGTGATGCAAGCATTATAGCTAAACAAAGTAAACGAAAAAAAAAAAGAGGGTGATCACCAGTTAACTTAAAAAAAAAATGGCACAAATGGAAATTAGAAAGCTTAGTTTTATTTTTTATAATTAAATCAGTCACCTTTCATCCCAGATGCACAAACTTTGTTAATAGTGGTGCAAATGACAGAATTGGGTATACCAGCACCAAGGGCAGCCTGCCTAGCTGGAGCTTGTCCCAAGTTGGCACTGAGGACATTGCCAAAGAAGACCTCTTGCACAAGTGAGGGATCCACTTTTGCCCTGGTAAGGGCAGCTGCAAAGAGAGAGGGAAGCCATTTCAATGAATACTCTTCCGAAACCAAATTGAGTGAAAGTTTTATTCTTTAAAACCAAAAAAAAAAAAAAACACGTTGAATTACCACGAATGGAAAAAGAGCCAAGCTGAGTAGCTGAGAAAGAGGAGAGGGAACCGAGAAAACCCCCCAAGGGGGTTCTTGCAACACCGACTATACAAACATCTATGTCCAAATAGAAATATTAAAAACAGGATCTTCCATAATTAATGATAAGAATAAGAAGAAATAAAAAGGCTGATTAAAATAGAAATATAATACCTCGTGGTTCAATAGAAGAAGAAGTAGAAGATGGAGCCATGGGATGATTCGAGTTTTGGTTTTTATTAATGGAATGAGAAATTAGGCGAAAGAACAGGGGATGTGATCTGATCACAGTTGTAGTGTTTTTCTTTTCTTGGTTTTGTTTTCGTAGTGTTATTAAGTTGTATTAATTTTAATGTTTGTAATTGGCGAGATAAGAATAAAAATGATGACGTTCGATCATTTATCTACTTTGGAATGCTAAATAGATACGTCTCCACTCTGTCAAAACTAACAACAAGAAATAGAGAACCGTAATTTCTATAATTCAACATTTTAATAACTAAACTCTACTATACTTAACTGCATAAAATAATTTTTTTGGGTTAAATTATTCTATCCTCACTTTTATTAGTTAGTTATTCTTTCTGATAAGTGTTACGGTATACATATCACACAAGTATACCAAATTTTTAGTAAGAATAGTAACTATAAAACTATTTAAATTCTATAATTAGTGACGTTTAGTCATATAAACAAATTTTTTAATAGTAAAATCCTCCAAATCTTACTTATATTAGCTATTTATCCTTTTCGTTCAAAATGCTTTGTTAAGTGCTCTGTGATTAGAACCATCAGATCTCCCTTGTTCCTTCTTCTTCTACGACAAACCCACCAGACTACAACAAATCCAAGGATGAACCTGCGATCCCAACGAACCCCTCCAACTGTGGTGGTATTGACGAAGAGTTGCGGGAGAGAGAATTAGATCTGGCAAGGTCGAGGCAAGAAAGAGAAACTTAAAAGAAGAGTTGGGTCTTGAGGCATAGAGGGAGGTTGAAGAGTTGGGTTTGTAAGGTCGGGAAGTCGATTTTGGGGTTCGTTTGGGTTGAAGTTGGATGGAGCTGACTTGCCGAAGTTGTGCAAGAAGGAGAAGGGAAGAGAAAGGTAGTGTGGGTGAAAATTAGGGTGACATGGAGAAAAATGTAAAAGAACGAAAAGAAGAGGGAAAAAAATTATTTTTAATTATTTTTATAATTTTTAAATTATTTTTTAAAATACTTAATCAATTAAAATTATGTGGACCACTAAGTACACTTGTGTACACTGTGGCATGTCCACCATGATACTTAACAAAGTTTATTGAACGAAAGGGGTAAATAGCTAATAGAAGTAAGGTTTGGAGGGTTTTACCCCCAAAAAATTGTTTATGTAGTTAAGTGTCACTAATCATTAGGGCTGTACATCGGTCGGTTTAGTCGGTTTATACTATATATTTTCCAACCCGACATAAAGATCGGGTTATAAAATTCTGCATGCAAACTGCCCAATTTAAAAAAAAAAAATTCTGGACCCGACCGACGGGTTGGGCGGGTTAGAGTTAACCCGCCCAAACCGAATTAGGAGTTTTTTTTTTTTTTTTTTTTTTTTTTTTTTTTAGATTCAACTAAAATAAAAATTAATAACATTAAATACATGATATTCCAAATCTAAATTCAATTTAGGGATTGGGTTTTTTTTAATATATATTATATATTATTATATATTATATAATATATATAATATATATAAAAAAAAAAAAAAAAACTCTTAATCGGGTTAAATCGGTTTGGGCGGGTTCATTGGGCGGTTTGGGTCAAAATTCAACCCGCCCAATTTACAGATTGGGCGGTTTAGAATTTTGTCAAGTTATGTCGGTTTGTATTTTTTTTCGGTTTTGTCGGTTTGGTTTAGTCGGGTTATTCGGGTTGGGCGGTTTACGAAAATTTCTGTACAGCCCTACTAATCATAGAATTCAGGTAGTTTTACTGTCAATATCCACACTAATAAGTTGTCACGTGTACACTTGTGGTATGTTCACTGGAGCACTTTAAAGTTTGGAGGTTTCACTAAAAAAATAAAGAAATTACATTGTATACCCACTTTATTTTATTTATTTTAATTTTGACCTTTATTTTCATATTCTTTAAGAAATATTCACTTTTATAGATAATGTCACCATTATACCCTTTAGGTTAATGTAAATTATGTGCTAGACTTAAGTGGAGAGTAAGAGTATATTAGACAACCCAACCATAAAAGCGAGTACATTTTAATAAAATTTAATGTAAAAGTATTTTTAATTAATGAATACAAAAAAAAAATATTTCTCAACTTATCATCTAAAAAATTGGTTTATATAAATAAGTGTTACTAATCATAGAGTTTAGATGATTTTCACGTCAATATCCATTTATAAATTAAAACGTCAAGGGATTAAAAGGCAAAATTTTAAAAATAATTAATATTAGAATTCTAAGTTAATGATTCCAATATTTCATTTCACAAATTAAAATTTCCGAAAATGTTTTGGATGGTGATTTTATTAGAAAAATGAATGATTATTCCAACTTAAGTAAATTGGAATGGAATCACCATTCTAAAAAAAAAAACCGGTACTGTTCCAAAAAAAAAATAAGAATGATGATTCCATTCAAAAAGGTAAAATATGGGAATGGATCCACCACTCCAAGTATAAATACAGTAGAACATCTATTTAAGAATACTCTATTTAAGAATAACTTTGGCCAGTTATAAATAAGAATAACCTCTATATTGTAATTAGTTATACATTTTTTAAGTACCGTATTAATAAAACATACCTCTATATAAGAATAATTACATCTTAAAAAAATATATACATATATTTTATAAATTTACTTATGTAGAATTAATAATTTTATTTCAAATAGTACATATATAAATATTATATGTACTCGAAAATAATTTTAATATAATATAGTATTAAGAATTGTTTATTGGTATTTTTGTTACATTGATATTTTTTGATATTTTGATTTTTTTTTTTTTTCAAGTGTAACTCTATTTAGTTATAACCTCTCAATTAGAATATTATTTTCTGAGTCCCAAGTGTATTCTTGGATAGAGGTTCTACTGTAATTAGGAATTGAATTACCTTTCCATAAAAATAATTAGGAATCGCCCTTGCTATATATGGTTTCCATACTAAACATCAGAAACGACTAGTTGAATAAGAACAATATTATACTACGGAAATATTTTTTCGATTCTAAAAAAAATTACTATCTTACCCGAACTAGTAAATGTAAATTATTATTATTATTATTATTAATATATTAAATTAGGAATTCACAACACTTAATATTATTATCACAGCTAACCAAACTAATTAATTATGATTCAATTGTACAATCCAAATAAAAATTTTCTGAACATACTAGCCAAGAGGGGTAGCTCAAATCATGAGACATGTAGTTTGCTCCCATAAGATCGGAGGTTCAAGTCTCTAGGTCCCCAAATATTGTAGGGTTGGGCAGGATTCTAGTTTCAAAAAGAAATTTTAAAACATGTTTAGTAATGGTGATTCTATTGAAAATAATATAATAAAACTGGGACACCATTCCTAAATAATTTGTAATGAAATCGGCCTTCCAAAAAAAAAGAAAAAGTAGGAATGATGATCCCATTCCTATAAATGTAGAATTTCTTACGTTTGGTTTGCATATTAAAGATTGGAAACGTGTTTCAAATTGAATAAAACTTGTGGAATACGAATGTCAGTCTACTGCCGTGGAATGAAAAGCGCCTAGTATATTATAACATATAAGTAAAAAGTCCAATAACAAGGGATGAATCAACAACAAAAGCTACATAGAAATATGGCAAGTTATATCGCTTAATCAGACAGATTAACTGTAAAGGTGAATAGCATCAGCAGACACCAAGTGTTACACAAAACTAAAAATAATATACCTCGTAGCTGCCAAGCCATGCTCCAAATGCCAAAAACGGCAGGTGATACACAAAACAAGCACAGCAGATGAAATGAGATTATCCCTTGATTCCAAACACCATCACACAACATGCCTAAATGTAAGATTAATACGAGTTGCACCAGCTTTTGCACGCTTAGGCACCGAATGAAGCCAATCCCTTTGAGTGTAACCTCTCATCACTAGAAGTGATCCGTGCTTGAGTGTGAAAGAGTGTTGGTCAACTTGATTAATGCTTTTCTTTAATCGTTTGCTGGCTGGCTCTTCTTCATTTCTTTTTTCTGAAAATCACAGCAAAACATAGAAGCAATTAGCTGTGTTAATTGCAGAAAACAGTAGCATACTAAGTTGTTCTACCATAAAAAGGAAATGTACAACACACCAAATGAAAATGTTGTGTCCAAAGTTCTCTTTCAAACAGAGGGAAAATATCAAATAATCAAGAGATGAGACCACGGTATAACATACCTTTGGACTTGTTTCCGGGCTTCTTCTTCAACAAGAATTCACGGTCACATCCAAAAGACACTGAAGCTATATCAGGAGCTGATCCGTATAGCTTCTCATTATCAGAATGCCAAGCAACATAGTCATTACCATCTTTGTACTTGTTTAGAAGCAAGCTGTTGAAACTACTCCCAGGAATAGCTTTGTGAACCTTCATAGACATATGAGTGGGATAATATCAAGATTGAAGAACTCAACATGATAAATCTGAAGCTAATTAGACAATTAAGAAAGAGAAGCCTTCTTACTTACAGCATCTAAAATGTCCTTTAAGGGAGGAAAATCATCCCAACTATAAGCACGTGGCTGATATCCACTGTAAATCAAATCTGGCAATCCAGGATTGGCAACATAGCAAGTATCTCTAGGCTACATAAAAATGTAAGCAGAGTTCGAATTCACAAAGCGAAACCTAAAAACCCAAACATACATACATACCAACCAATCATAGATATGTTCTTATAAAACTAATAACCCATTTGTTCAAAATTAATTTTTTTTTCCTTTTTACTACAGAAATTGACATTTACATATTCAGAGGGTGAGAAAGAGAAAGAGAC